>NC_079219.1:51815915-51900915 GCF_029633865.1 Lampris incognitus
CGCGCACACCGACGTGAATGCGCCGGTCTGACAGCTGATTAACAGGTCAGTTACACGAGTCAGCTGACAGCGTTTACCCGGAAGAGGATTTACATTTACCCGCCCCCCCCATCACCAACGAGCTCTGCACAAATTAGAGAAAAGACAGAAAAACACTCCACTAGCACCGCTGCGTGTGCGTGCGTGCGTGTGCGTGCGTGTGCGTGTGGTCAATAAGTCAGTGGGGCGTTATTATGAATAGTGATTAAATGCATACTCGCCTTTGAATTTATCTCATCATCTCGCTGCCTCCAACCTTACACTATAGCTTATCAGTGCAGGAGTGTATTGATGACAACATGCTTCCAGCTGCACGCGCAAATAATTAACACAATAGTGATGAAATTACTGTGTATCAATAATAACGTCAACGCTAATAATAATCAGATTAATAATAATAATGAAGATGATGATGGACAATAATAATAATGATAATGATGATGGTGATAATAATAATGATGATAATAATAATAATAATAATAATAATAAAAATAATAAATACAATATGTGACTACGTCTCCATGGGTTTCTTTCAGAGCTGTGTCCATTTCTGTCACATGATGTGTGCATTTGGTGCATGGGCCAAAGCTGCAGCGTGTCTGTGGTCAGGTGGCGTGAACAGACGAGCCGAACCCGGCTCACAAGTCAGAAGGTGCGTCTGCTCACCAGGCACCGCGGGGGAGAGAGGAGGTGCACGGCGGCCTGCAGGGCCGAACCTGCAAACCTGCCCCCTCACAGCCACCCGGGCCGGAGCGAGGGGGAGCGAAGGGGTTAACGGGAGCTGGAATTTCATTGCACATCTGTCAGATTTTTAAGCCCGTGACGTGCACCGAGTCCGAGCTGGGGTGGGGGGGTGGGGGGAGGAGGAGAGCTGGGGGGAGGAGGAGGAGAGCAGCAAGAGTTGGTGGTGAAATCGATGAAGTGGCAGGCAGAGGGAAGAAGAGGAGGAGGAGGGAAAAAAATCTCACGAGATAATGAAAGAAAGAGAGGAGAGCTGCTAGGGAGAGAGAGAGAGAGAGAGAGAGAGAGAGAGAGAGAGAGAAGAGGAGAGGAGAGAGAGAGAGAGAAAGAGAGAGAGAGAGAGAGAGAGAGAGAGAGAGAGAGAGAGAGAGAGAGAGAGAGAGAGAGAGAGAGAGAGAGAGAGAGAGAGAGAGAGAGAGAGAGAGAGAGAGAGAGAGAGAGAGAGAGAGAGAGAGAGAGAGAGAGAGAGAGAGCGGCTGCAGAACTGGACATTCTGACTGTTAAACAAAGAGTAAAACGGGACTTTCGCGGTGCAGCCGCCGATGCTTTCGCCTCCCGGTTGGCTGGACGGAACAGCGCGTGCAGCGGTCGGCCGGAGACACGCGACACCGCCGGAGACATGCAGCGGACGGACGACGGCCGCACACGCGCTCCAATAAGCGGATAACAAAAGGTAGGAATGCTGCCTCGCGGCCGGTAGCGCGTGTCGGCGCTGTGCCGGCGTTGTGTCGGTGTTGTGTCGGCGTTGTGTGTCCGTTCCCCCCGCATGTCCTCCCCGCTGGCTGGTCGCTGGCCGGCTGTCGGAGCATCGTCCACACTCCCCTGCGTGTGTTGAGTGACAGACGAGGCTGACGCGTCGGTTGCGCGCGGGGCTGATTGTATTCGCTAAAGGTTTGTTTGTTTGTTTGTTTATTTGTTTGTTTGTTTGTGCGCCTTATTTCCGCGGCTGTGCACGGTGCGGGGCATGTGTGAGGGCAGCGGAGGGGGGGGGGGGGTTCGGTCCGTGTGATTGTTTTTGTTTGAGGCGCGTGAGGCGGATGGAGGGATCGGGCTGGCGGACTGGGCTGTACGTGACCCGCGTGTGTCTTCTTTCTTTCTCTGCGTCGGTAAAAGTTGAACGCAGCAGAGTAACGGACGCTCATCTTGTCTCACGCAGGCACAACAACAACAGCAACAACAGCAGCGACGACACACAGACGGACACACACACACCCAGCGTGTCGTTGCACAACTGAGATGGACACGACGCTCCAGCCTGGCCGGTGCTCCTGAAGCCGCCGCCGCCGCTGCACGCGCCTTCTCGTGGAGTTAGCGGCAGTTTGAGGAGAGTCTCAGATAATTAATTAGACACCCCATAAGCCCGGAAATCAATTCGCTCACAAATCAATAAATCCATAGCCTCGTGTAACAAGAGACCTTCCAGACAGTTAGCTCGGCTGCTGGACAACAACAATAACAAGAGAAGAAGAAGAAGAAGTAGAGAAGAAGAAGTAGAGAAGAAGAAGAAGAAAAACGGGCAAGACGGAGAACAAACAAAAGCAAAAAAGGCGACGGTTATTTCGGTGAAGCCCGGGCAGGATGGACGGGAGTCTGGGGGAGATGTCCCTGCACAGCCACTCGGAGCTGGTCCACAACCAGGAGGGCAGGGCCATGCTGCACTCGCGGGACCTCTCGGCCGCTTTCCCCCGGCCCTCCCTCGGGGGCCCCTCCATGTCCCTGGAGCCTGATCACCGCCCGCCGGGATTCGACCACTTCCATGTCCGCCCTGGGGTATGGAGGCGATGCCCCGGCCAGCTGCGGCAGCACCTACACCACCCTGACGCCCCTGCAGCCGTTCGACGACAAGTTCCACCACCACCACCACCACCACCACCCCTGCCTGCCCGTCAGCAACGTCATCGGCAGCTTCACCCTCATGCGGGAGGATCGCGGCCTCGGCGGGAACTTCTACAACCCCTACGGCAAAGAGCTGGCCATGTCCCAGAGCCTCTCCCCGCCCTCCGCCGGCTCCGGCCTGGGCTCCTCCATGCACGGCTACAGCAGCTTGAACAACAGCCCCAACGGCAACGGGGGCCAGATGCTCCCCGGCGGGTACGAGGTCCACGGCGGGAACCTCTTCTGTCGGACGACGGACTTCGGTCGCGAGATGTCCCCCCCGGGCCTCGGGGGAGGCGGAGGGGACGCGCCGGGGGGCCACCAGCTAAACAAAATGGATGCCCACCAGCATGTGCCAGGCCATCACCCTCACGTCTACAGCCAGCACTACCAGCCGCCCCACCCACACCCCCACCACCACCACCCGCACCCCCACCCGGGCCAGCAGGCCTCGAAGATGGGCGAGCATCCACACTCGTCGTCGTCGTCGTCATCGTCGCCTGGCGAGGGCATGCTGTCCGGCACGCAGGGCGGCGGCGGGGGAGGAGGAGGGGGGTCGGGTGGCGAGGAGATCAACACCAGGGACGTGGCCCAGAGGATCATCACGGAGCTGAAGAGGTACAGCATCCCCCAGGCCATCTTCGCCGAGAGGGTCCTGTGTAGGTCACAGGGCACGCTGTCTGACCTCCTGAGGAACCCCAAGCCCTGGGGCAAGCTCAAGTCCGGCCGAGAGACCTTTAAGAGGATGTCCCGCTGGCTGCAGGAGCCCGAGTTTCAAAGGATGGCCTCGCTCCGGCTGGAGGGTAAGATTTTGCCTTCTTCTGCTTTCTGACTGTGTGTGTGTGTGTGTGTGTGTGTGTGTGTGTGTGTGTGTGTGTGTGTGTGTGTGTGTGTGTGTGTGTGTGCACACACACACACACAAAAACCTCACGTACACAAACACACAGTAGTACACACACACACACACACACACACACACACACACACACACACACACACACACACACACAAAGTCCTAAAATGATACACATAAAAACCCAACAACAAACAAACAGACACACTCGCCCGCCTTATTCCCCCCCCCCGCCCCCCTGCCCCCCCTCCCTGTCTTCACGTCCTCCACAATATTCGCCTCTGTGATGATCAGTATGCGGCTCAGGTCAGCACGTGAGGGGCAGGGAGAGCGTGATGCTGATGTTTTTCCTCCTTCATACACACCAGTGCACCAGTGTTTGGACTGAGCAGCCTCCAAACACCGTCCTGCTGGAAAAAAACCCAACAACAACAAAACAAAAACCCACAGCCTCAGCAATGAATCGAGGACAGTTTGAGTAAGAAAGGGGCCATATGTCGGATCTCTTTGTTTACTTTGCTCTCACACAGTTAATTATTGATTTGTACAGTTGCTACAGTCAAAGAAAAATGCCACAGACATTTGCCCTCCTTTTAAATGAACCGTGAAGATCAGCATCAGCAGCGTTTGGCTAGAAAGCCCCGTTTCTTCTTCTCTCTCTTTTTTTTTGGAGTTCAGAAAATAATGTGTGCAGAGGTGCCATTTAGGAGCGGCTAAACGGAGGCTAGCAGTGATTTCTCTGCGCGGCTGCGCGGCTGCAGGGGAGCTGATGAGACTCCGCCACGCGTCTTTTATCAGCACCGTCACACAGGCAATTACCGAGAAGAAGAAGAAAAAAAATGCACAAAAAAAGCAACTGTTTTAGTTTTGTTGTTTTGCTCGGGGGCATCGCCTTGTGCTTTTTATTTGTCCTCCGTATCTGAGGGAGGGGGGCAAAAAAAGCATAAAAAGGACAAAAGATTACGGTTAAGCGGCGCAACACTCGATTTTCAAGATATCTGGCTGTTGTTTTTTTTTGTTGTTGTTTTATCGAGGCACATGTTCATGTGCTGCTTGACATCTGATCTTCTTCTGGGGGGGGTATGGGCTGAAGACAAGGCAGCATGTCCAGTGTTACAACGTTACAGCGTTACAACGTTACAACGTTATAACGTTACAACGTTACAGCGTTACAGTGCTACAACGTTACAGCGCTACAACGTTACAGTGTTACAACGTTACAGTGTTACAACGTTACAACGTTACAACGTTACAGTGTTACAGCGTTACAACGTTACAGTGTTACAGCGTTACAGCGTTACAGCGTTAGTGTTACAGTGTCGTCCCCCCATAGGGACCAAACCCCATCTGATACACGCGGCACAGAAACAGACCCAACGCAACACAGTAATCTGAGATGAGCAGAGCAGCGCGTGCATCTGTGTGTGTGTGTATGTGCGCGCGCGCGTGCATCTGTGTGTGTTTGCGTGTGCGCGCGCGTGTATCTGCATGTGGTCTTGTCGCTGTGGGGGTCTGTGAGCGGTTCGTGTGTGTGAGCCGGTCTGACTTGATCACTGCTTTTCGCCCTCTGTCAGCAGCTCGGCTGATTAAAGCCAAACAACACAATAGGGTTCATAGGTAATGATTGGGCACTCTTGCAATCCCCTCACAATTATTGATCTTTGATTGTTCGGCTCTCAGAGCACATGTGTACATCCTGGGCTCAGCAAAACACTACAGCAGTCACACCCCGCAGAAGCGGTGATCAAGTAATGAATTAGCTCTCTGGTTTGCATGGCCGCCACTGTATCTGCGCAGAGGTCACGTTGTGTGTTTCAGATAAATCACGTCTCCCCCCTGGCTGATAGTGGGAACACCTTGTATGTGGGGGGACTGCTGCTTCCCGTCACATGCCCCTTATCCCCAGCCTGATCATGGGGTAAGACAGGCCTTTGTTGACTTCACCTGTTAAAACACGCTTCTTCTATTTTTTTATTCTCCTTTTATTTTAAATCAATCATGAAATTTGGGGGAAATCTTCTTCTTTGTCTAAAACAGAGGTATTATTTTAACGACTATTCGCTCAAAACTCGAGCAGCAGATCAATTATACTCATAAAAAATTAAGGACCCTCCACAGAGGGAAGGAACAACCGGCAAGCTAAGGTTAACAAGCTTTCTCTCTCTGTCTGTCTCTCTGTCTCTCCCTGTCTCTGTCTGTCTGTCTGTCTGTCTGTCTGTCTGTCTGTCTGTCTCTCTCGCCCTGTCTGTCTCTATCTGTCTCTCTGTCTCTCCCTGTCTCTGTCTGTCTGTCTGTCTGTCTGTCTGTCTGTCTGTCTGTCTGTCTGTCTGTCTGTCTGTCTCCCCCTGTCTCTCAGTCTGTCTGTCTGTCTGTCTGTCTGTCTGTCTGTCTGTCTGTCTCCCCCTGTCTCTCAGTCTGTCTGTCTGTCTGTCTGTCTGTCTGTCTGTCTGTCTGTCTGTCTGTCTGTCTGTCTGTCTGTCTCTCTCGCCCTGTCTGTCTATCTGTCTCTGTCTGTCTGTCTCTCGCTCTCTGTCTGTCTCTTCCCGCTGTCTCTGTCTGTCTGTCTGTCTGTCTGTCTGTCTGTCTGTCTGTCTGTGTCTCTGTCTCTCTCCCACAGTCTAAACTTGCATATTTAGTCTTTGGCAAAGCCACAATTTGGACAGCTCTGCACTTTTCTACATAACCTACTTTCTGAGGGGGCTGCTGTTTTTTCTTTCTTTCTTTTTTCCCCTTCTTTTTGTCTTCCTCCCCGGCCAAGCCTCTTTTGTTTAATTACAAACCTCTATTGATTTCCATGGGAAAGAGCAGCACGCTTTGCCCACACACACCTTGGGAGCGGCGTCGGTGAATCGAGACTGGAATTAGAATGTGCGGTGCTGGAGAGCTCTCCGCTTCACGCCTCAACTTTTAACATGATCCTCCTCCTAATGCGGCACTCGTCTAAACACCCCCCCTCCCCCACCCCCCCTCCAGCCAAAACCACTGCTATTCTGGTAATTCTCCACTTTCTCCGTGATTTCGGTGTGCGTGCGCGCGTGCGCGTGCTGGAGGCTCTGCAGAGACTCTCTGAAAGCATAAAAATGCTGGAGGTAATTACGGACCTGTGTCCTCGTCATATTTTCAGATGTTGTGCCGACATGGCTGAGGTGCTGGCAGAGGAGGGGAGGGGAGGGGGGAGGAGGCGGTCCTGAGGATTTATCCGCAGTATCTTTGTAATTTTTTTTCTCCTTCTCTTCCTTCCCCGTGGTTCGTCTTCTTCTGCTCTGTGGATTACTGCGCTGTATATGAGATGCATCTTCAGGCCGACCTCGGGCTGTGGAGGAGGCAATCAGGATTTAGTGGGAGAGAGATGCAGGACGGGCAGGATAAAGACCACACAGCAGCCGCGCTTCAACACTTTAAGTCGAGTGGAGGGGGTGGGTGGGTGTGGGTGGGGGGGTAGGATCAGGGACTATAACTTTAAAGATGATGGCTGAAGCCCTTGACTAAAGGTCTAAATGAATAAAAAAGGTCAATGCGGTTTACGTGTCAGCTCCACTGCCTTTTGCCAGCACCACCCCCTCTGTGGTAACGAAAGCCCCCCCCCCATCCCACCCCACCCACCCAACATCCACCCTACCCCCCACACCCCGTCCGCTGCCTCTGACAGTGGTCCACATTCGGTTGGCCAGGCCTCAAAGGTCACAGAGGAGACCATTTTTTTCCCTTTTTTTTTTTGCATATTAGGTATTGTAAACAGGTCAACGTGCACCCCCCCCCCCACCTTCCTGGGTGTTTTATGTTTAATTTTTCTTTTTTCCATCTATCTCGCTCTTTGCAAACGTCTACCCCCCCCCCCTCCGCCCCACCACCACCACCACACTACACGTCTGCTGAGGCACTGAAGGGGTTAACCAGCCTCTGTGGGTCGAGAGTCTGTGCTGCACAGATTTAATCAATAATTTCTATCAGCCCCTGGTCCAAGAAATCAGCGGGGGGTGGGCTGGGGCTGGAGGAGGAGGGGGGGTGAGAGGGAGGACAGGGAGAGGAGAGGGGTGGGGGGGTGACTGGAGGGCGGGGGATAGGGGTTGGGGGGTGGGGTGGGGGTGGGGGCTCCGATGCCGGGGGGTAGGGAAAGGGCTTTCGATCACGTTTCAGCAACACGAGACAGGGGGCATACATCATGATTAGGGGCTGTTCCCACGATCATAAGAAGCCTATAGGGGCATATTTATGTCCGCGGGAGCAGCGCCCGCGCCGCGGATTTATAGCATGGTAATTGGGAGCCTTTTACACGTGATTACAACATAAGGAAGCATTTACTTAATGGCCGGCGTTATGATTGCTGCTGAGGGAAGGAGCCGGGTACGAGATGGGGGTTGGAGTCCGTTTGACTGTACGCAAGTGTGTGTGTGGGTGTATGTGTGTATGTGTGTGTGTGTGGGTGTATGTGTATGTGTGTGTGTGTGTGCGCACCAGGACACCCTGACTCCTCCAACAACCCATAAATCCACGGTACAAGCAAGCTAACTACCACTATCATTTCATTCGTTTCATTACAACATGGAGCTGTAAGCCACCACCACCACCACCGCATGTCCTGTACCACTGCATGTCCTGCACCACCGCGTGTCCACCACCACATATTCACCACCACCGCATGTCCACCACCACCGCATGTCCACCACCACTACATGTCCTGCACCACCGCGTGTCCACCACCACATATTCACCACCACCGCATATTCACCACCACCGCATGTCCACCACCACTACATGTCCTGCACCACCGCGTGTCCACCACCACATATTCACCACCACCGCATGTCCACCACCACCGCATGTCCTGCACCACCGCATGTCCACCACCACCACCACCGCATGTCCTGTACCACTGCATGTCCTGCACCACCGCATGTCCACCACCACATATTCACCACCACCACATATTCACCACCACCGCATGTCCTGCACCACCGCATGTCCACCACCACCGCATGTCCACCACCACTACATGTCCTGCACCACCGCATGTCCACCACCACCACATATTCACCACCACCGCATGTCCTGCACCACCGCATGTCCACCACCACCACATATTCACCACCACCGCATGTCCTGCACCACCACATATTCACCACCACTGCATGTCCTGCACCACCGCATGTCCACCACCACCACATATTCACCACCACTGCATGTCCACCACCACCGCATGTCCACCACCACCACATATTCACCACCACTGCATGTCCTGCACCACCGCATGTCCACCACCACCACCACCACATATTCACCACCACTGCATGTCCACCACCACCGCATGTCCACCACCACCACCACATATTCACCACCACCACATGTCCTGCACCACCACATATTCACCACCACTGCATGTCCTGCACCACCGCATGTCCACCACCACCACCACCACCACCACATATTCACCACCACTGCATGTCCTGCACCACCGCATGTCCACCACCACCACCACCACCACATATTCACCACCACTGCATGTCCACCACCACCGCATGTCCACCACCACCACCACATATTCACCACCACCACATGTCCTGCACCACCACATATTCACCACCACTGCATGTCCTGCACCACCGCATGTCCACCACCACCACCACCACCACCACATATTCACCACCACTGCATGTCCACCACCACCGCATGTCCACCACCACCACATATTCACCACCACTGCATGTCCTGCACCACCGCATGTCCACCACCACCACCACCACATATTCACCACCACTGCATGTCCACCACCACCGCATGTCCACCACCACCACCACATATTCACCACCACCACATGTCCTGCACCACCACGTATTCACCACCACTGCATGTCCTGCACCACCGCATGTCCACCACCACCACCACATATTCACCACCAACGCATGTCCTGCACCACCGCATGTCCTCCACCACTACATATCCTCCACCACCACATGTCCTCCTGCAGCAGCATCAGGCCCCCTGCATCGGCACAGTAGGGCCGGTATAAGGCCTGTCAAAAATATAGCATTTGAGGGAATTACTAGAAAAAAAGACTATTTATTTCACTTGTGGT
This sequence comes from Lampris incognitus, assembly GCF_029633865.1. Classification (NCBI taxonomy): domain Eukaryota; kingdom Metazoa; phylum Chordata; class Actinopteri; order Lampriformes; family Lampridae; genus Lampris; species Lampris incognitus. The sequence continues at coordinate 51,825,497 of NC_079219.1, forward strand.
AATATTGACATGCCTCTGACATCTCGGCCTGTTCAGATTTTAATGAGACGTGGTTCGATAACTCTCAGAAATGCAAACGAGCGCTGGATGCCTAAAAGCTAACAAGCTCCTCTAATCTCAAGTTGACAAGAGTGCATCCGCGAGTTAAACATTTCCCTCAGATAATGATTCAGAGGCAAATGTACTGTGGGAATTTCACAGCACAGTTTTCTTCAATTTCTACTTTAAAAAAAAATCACATGCAAACAATTCAGTGGCTGAGGTTCAGGTGAACTGCTAGATGTCAAAAACGGTCAAGCGCTCTGACGGTGTGCAGGCCCGTCCTGTCTGATGCCTCCTCTGGTGTGGTGGTGCGATGGTGTGAAAGGGAGGAAGCTAGTGAGGTCACACTTATTTCTCGAGTGCGGTGCCGGTGAGAGGTATTTGCCACTGTGCATGTGGGTATTGAAGCGCCGGTCATACAGTAAACATCAGCATCACTTCCTGGTGTGTGAGATGTTTCTCAATGGGGAGATGTGAGGCAATCAATCAAACAGTGCTCAGTGCTGCTCCACACCAAAGACTGGCCCTGTGGTACATGTGTCGAATGTGTGTGTGCGTGTGCGTGTGCGTGAGAGAGAGAGAGAGAGAGAGAGAGAGAGAGAGAGAGAGAGAGAGAGAGAGAGAGAGAGAGAGAGAGAGAGAATATGGATCGGTACCACTTTACAATAACTCTACCCTGATAAAGGATTTTAAATGGTTTTTAATTGGGGTATCAGTTAGGTTGTAAACACTATAAATCATTAATAAGCGATTATAAACAAGTTATAACACAGTTCTCATACATCGATGCGGGGCTCAGTTTTTGGCAAAGATCAAGACACTGCTGCTCTTTTTATCCACCTCCCCGTTAAGCCTCGGATGTAGCTGGTTGCCGAGTAACCAGAGTGATGCGAGGCCTCCCAGTACACGTCCCTGCGGGCTCACTATGTGGCAAGCAACCCTTCCTTTTTTATCTAATGTGTTATAACAGCTTATCAATGATTCATAAAGGGTTCACAACATCATTAATACCATAATTATAAACCATTCATCAGTCCTTTATAAGGTTACTCTTGTAACGTGGTACCCGTGGAGCTATATTTTCGCGTGTATCTTTGTGTGTCTGCATGTTATGTAAATATGATTTTGTGGTTATGTCGCCTAAGTTCCGTGTGTGTGTGTTGCGCGCGCGCGTGTGTTTGTGTTGATGTTCATGGTTGTTTCCGTCTGAGTGTAAATATGTGTTTGTGGTGGGCGTTTGTGTGTGTAAATGTGGTTGAGAGAAATAGCAGGTGTGAATGTTTTGATTTGTGTGTGTGTGTGTGTGTGTGTGTGCACATGTTTGTGTGAAAATCATTCTGTTTCTAACGCAAGTGTGTCTGCACACGTGCATGCATGTTTGTGTGTTTGTAGTTTACATGTCTGTGTGTCTTTATATGTTTGCATGCACGTTTGTGCGTGTGCATGCATTTATGCGTGTGTGTGTGTGTCTGCGTGTGACTTTTTGTGTTGCCATGTGTGTGCAAGTGTCTACGTTTGAGCACGTGTGTACATGCCTGGGCTTATGCACGCGTCCGCGCCGGCGCTTACACTCACAAAACACATTTGACACCATCAGCAAAACGAGCCGCTCAGACACGCGCCGCTGATTGAAAGCTCTTAAAAGTGTGCATTTAGGTAATTACCCGAGTCCCCCAAATATATTTCAGTCCACTCTGGGCTTCTAAACACCGAGGGCAATGCCGACTCGGCCCATTTCACTCACCTCCGACGTAACTCCCTTTAATAGAAAACAAATTAGCTTCCCTAAAGTGATTATTACTCACTCCCAACACTACATGTAAATGACTTTTATGAGAAACTAATGATGTTGAGGACTCCACTAAGGCTAGGGGGGGAGGAGATGGGGGGAGAGGGGGGGGGATGGGCTGGCACGGTACAGAAAGGCTGGCGTTGTGTTTGGTGTTGCTTGTAAATATGGCGTCAGGGCGTGTTTGAGGGTGAGGGTTCAGGTTTTGCAGAGAAAATGGCAGCTTGAATTCTAAATCGCCGAATGCTGCCTGACTCTAAGATTGTATTTCACACACACACCCCTCCCACCCACCCACCCACCCACCCACCCACCCACACACACACACACACACACACACACAAAACACAAGAAAACCCCATTTTCCCACACTTACTCGCCATGCAAACCTGAGTGTTTTGCAGAGTAATATTCTAGATTTTCCTGGAGGAAGTATTGATTGAGTAATTGGCGAAGGAGCGTTGGCTACAGCGGTGTTTAACCCGGCCCTGAGTTGTTATTGAGTGAGCAGGTACCCTGGCTGGAAGCTGCATCATAACAAAGACCACATCCCCGCTTCACCACTGGCGAGGAGCGAACGATGAGTACGTCTTCGCGTTTTTAAGGAATAATAACAGAGAGAAATGATTCACACGTCTGCGTGGAAACACAAGTCCTTCAGCCTCATCGGGATCAGAATCACGAACACTTTACTTGTCGTTTCATGAACCCCAGCCCACAGCAGCAGCACAAAGACAAAAACACACCCCAAAACTACACGATGACATATATCCAAACTAACACATATATCCAAACTAACACCTATATCCAAACTAACACATATATCCAAACTAACACATATATCCAAACTAACACATATATCCAAACTAACACATATATCCAAACTAACACATATATCCAAACTAACACCTATATCCAAACTAACACATATATCCAAACTAACACATATATCTAAAATAAAATAAAATAAAAAATATCTGTCCAGGAGAACCAACGCCAGCCAGGATGACTGTCAGCGTGGGCTAGCAGTTAGCTTAGCATGCCCCGCTTCCGCCTCCTGTCAGACCGCCCTCGGTGTTTCCTCTTCGGGCGCAGCTCCGGTCAGGGCCGTGGTCCTTGGGCCCACAGGCCGCAGCAGACCAAGCTCCCTCATCCGATCCAACGCCAACTCTCCCGGCCAGACACCCTCGACCCCCCCATCCCCATCCCCACCCCCGCACACCACACGACGATGCTAAAAACACAGCCAATGCTAGGCGCCCTCGGTGTTACCGGAACTGCCGGTCTGCATGGGCTAGCAGTTAGCTTAGCCCGCCCCCGGTGTTTCCTCTTCGGGCACAGCTCCAGGCAGGACCCGGCAGACCAAGCTCTCCCAGCCGATCCAGCGCCAGCTCTCCCAGCTATCATACGAAGACAAAGTTAGATGCAGACGCGGACAAAGACACTGCATGGACGGTACCGGGTGAGGCCGCCGCAAACGTGACTTCGCGCCGCCATCTTCCCACACCGGAAGTGGAATGACTAGCTCGTGTTAGCATAAGTTAGCTCGCCAGCCAAAAACACACAAAAACAAAAAATGTAATTGCGTCATATGTCTCACTTGGAAAAACACACTTGGGGTTTCATGAACTATATTTATTTATATAAGGTGTTTTAAAGTGGTTTAGCTTTCAGTGGTGCCTCTTGGCCTTTCTGGTCTTTCTTGTGCACTTTTGATTGGGAACAGATTTGCAGATGAAGACCTCGTCTACGTCACAGCTGCAGTCCGTCTAAGTGTCTCCCCTCATTCAACAACACATTTTACCGGAGGAATTTTAAAACCTGTCACTTTGTATTGAAGCAAAAGAGAGAAAAAACAACTTGCTGAAGGAAAGGAGGGTTGTTTTTTGGGGGTGAAGCTTCTGCTGTTTGGTTTGTCTGAACCTTCAGTTAGTTTTCTCGGAAACGGACGGGCATGTTGTCCAAACTATTGTAGCGAATATGTAGCGAATTCGGGGGACAACGCAACCGCAGGAACTGCCGCGAACCCGTATCGCCCGCACCGCAGGGGGCATCGCTAACCGCTCGACTAAAGGGTCAGACTCGCGAGCCAGCGTGTCTTCTTATCCATGCACGTTACACTATTGATTATTGGAAATTAGTATCCATACGTTTACAAGGGAGCTTTTCTCCTTTTCTGAAATTAACTTTAATTTGATGTTTTCACAATTGTCATGTACCGGTTTGGCATGTAAGGGCACCCGTATGTATGTGACGTCACCTGTTGATGTGGGGAGAAGCGAGAGGAATATTATCCGGGCAGTCTTGCAATACGGTGGAGTACAGCAAGCCACGTTAGGCATTGTGTAATAACGGTGTGCCTATTCATTTATAATTAATGACACCTAAATAAGCATATAGGTGGGAATAACAGATCAGAACAACAATGTGTGTGCGTGTGCGCGTGTGCGTGTGATAACATCTGGATGTAGGAACCCCATTTAGCCACACACACCACAGCAGCTCAGCGGCATTAAGACGTGGCTGGCTGGACGTCTTGATTCCTCTGCAACACGCTGAAATGCGTTGCTGATTCATCTCTTTTAACTAATCAAAGTTGCTTAGCTAATCTGTTTTCTTTCAACAAATCCACTTTCTCCCAGCTAATCCATTTGTCCTAGTTAGCCAGCCAGTCTGTTAGCTAACCTATTTCCCCTCTCTGTTTTTAATTCATTTACCGTTTTTTTTCTTCCTTTCAACCTCCCCCCCTCCCCCCCCCACACCTCTTCTCACCGCCTCCAGCCTGCAAGAGGAAGGAGCAGGAGCAGAGCAAGATGGAGCGCAACCAGGGGCCCAAGCGTACTCGGTTGGTGTTCACCGACCTCCAGCGGCGTACGCTGATGGCCATCTTCAGGGAGAACCACCGCCCGGCCAAGGACCTGCAGGTCACCATCTCCCAGCAGCTGGGCCTGGAGCTCTCCACCGTCAGCAACTTCTTCATGAACGCCCGCCGACGCAACCTCAACAAATGGGCGGACGAGGGCCGCCCCTCGTCCACGGGCTCCTCGGGTTCCAGCGTCTCCTCCACCGCCGTGTCCTGCAGCACGGCCTGATGGGAGATAAGCGCATGAGGCACCGCTGTGGTGGAGGTTCCATGTTGGGTGGGGCACGCTGACTGGTCTAGGTGGAGACCAGCCATAATAGTGTCCTCTTTGTTATCGGAAGGAGCCGCGGCCAATACGGATGATTTTTTTTACATTTCTTATTTATTGAGGAGGTATCTTGAGGCGTTTACCAAACCAAAGTCGATCGCCCCCTTTGAGATGGAAAGGGGGCGAAACCCAGAGCGATAGGGTCGCGGGACGGGAGGTCCTGCTTTGTACAGTCAGGGGGCGCGAAATCGAGTCTGAGAAGAGTCACGCCCCGTACACAGACTCCATCTCATTACGTTATTTTTCAATTACGTAGAGTAGAGATAACGAGGGTATTACAAATCAGGAGCAAGCATATTTTTTTTGGTGTACCCTCAAATCTATTAGTCACCTCTCCCAGTGTGAAGAATCAAAAGGTGGTCACTCGTTCACATCTGGAGAGCCCCGTCATGTGAGTTGTTAATCAAAAACCATCTCCCTCCAATTAAGACCCCCCACCCCGATGTTCTTACGACCCTTTTTTCCCTCGCAAATCAAGGTAAAAGAGAGAGAGAGGAAGAAAGATCGTTTTTGAACACAGCTTCCCTTTTTGTCGAACCTACTGCCCCCCTCTCCTCCTAGCATGCTACTCCACGGCAACGCTTCACAGGAAGTTCTGTGATCAGAACCTGGATTTTATCAGGAGGTTCCCGCGTGGCTGCACCGCCAACCAATCAGTTTTTGTTTTTTTCCAAGGGGGGGAACCAATGGTGTATATCGGCGTTCACCGGGGAGGGGGGGGGGGCGGGGGGACGGAATTAATAACCACACGTACAACGCAGCGACTGACGTCATCGGCGCAGCCGTCCTAGACACGGGCTGAGCTTCAAACCAAAAGCGCCATAATAAAACAGGTTTGACTCAAAAAAAAACAAAAAAGCGGAAGAAACCGGAAGGAGGAGAAAAAACAAAACAAAATCACGACGACAAACGTTGAACACAAAGGCTCCCGGGAAAGAGGTTCACCACACACACACACACACACACACACACACACACACACACAATGTATAGCGATGTTGTAGTGTGTTTTCTTCTTCTTTTCTTTTCTTTTCAGCCGCTCATATTTCCAACCGAATAAGGGAAGGGGGCCGCTGTTGGCGGTGGGAACTCTTTTGTTTCGAAACAGATGTCTAGAAAACGGAGGAAAGATGTTCTCTCCGCCCTTTTGTACAGATTTCAAGCACATCGCTCTATTTATAGAAGCACGTTGGAAGCGCGGGGCAGTTGTTCCAGCCCCGCCAACGTACAAGGTCATTTTTAAAAACCCAAAAAAAAAATTTTTTTTTACGTTGTTTTTTTTTTCTTCGTTTCTTTTTTTTTTCTTCTTTTCTTTTTCGGTCCTGAAGGAGCGTCTCTGCCGCGTCTCCTCAACGCAGAAATCGGAGCATGAAGGTTTTCAAATGCAACTACTGATCTGAGTAACCTATTTATTACCGCGATCCTCTATTTATCAGTTTCCTCCCCCCCTCTCTCTCTACTCTCTCTCTCTCTACTCTCCCTCCCCCTCCCCCTTATTTATTTGGTTATTTATTTGTGCTATCTATATACTGTAATTATTTATTTATTAATGCTTTATATGTCTGTGTGAAACTGAAGACTTTTTTCTGATGGGCACTTTTAGCTGTAGAATCCCATCGTAATACCAAAGATTTAAGATTGTTCCCCCTTTGAATGTATGGCCTGAACCCCCTTTGACCCCCCCCCCCCGACACCACCTGCTGATGTTACATCTTACTCTGTCTTTAAGGCCTGGCCTGACTGTTTGTGTCGTTTTTTTTAAAATTTAATTGTATTATTTTGTTTTGTAAAATAATGGGGATTTCTTTACTCGTGCAAATGTCTCCGTGGTCAGCTCTTATTGCTGAGGCCAAAGCTCGTCTGAATGTTGTGGTAACGATAATAATTATAATAGTAAGAATAATAACTGTAATAATAATAATAATTGGATATCCGGTAGGTTCACAGGTTGCTTGTAAAGTCCTGTTCAGACCGACACCATTCGACAGTGTGTGTTCAAGCGTCCGGGGACCCACTTAATGGGGCGTCCGAGGGGCCTCTGCGTGCGTGCGTGCGTGTGTATGCGTGTGTGCTTGTGCGTGTGTGTGTGTGTGAAAGAGACGCCTTCGGGGCCGCATGCAGAAACACACATTGTGCGTCTGCCCGGGGGGACTGCATGGTTTGTGAATCTACTAAAAAAAGAAAAGAAAAAAGCCCCCCCCCCCCGATGCAGCGCAGACACTTCCGTCTATGTCCGTCTCAGTGTGACGCGCACTGTCCTCATAACACCAAACCCTTGTGCCAGTTGTCTCAGTTCCACAGGGGTCCTACAAATCTACAAATTGTTCTTTTCTGGGAGGGGGTGGTGGGGGGGGTTTCTGTGGCCATCTCTCCCTCTAGTCCCGGGGTCTCTAGAAAAGCTGGTATGCACAAGCAAATCCCCCTCTTTTAGTCGTTGGGTTGGATTGTCTGGTGCCAGTTAAAACAGGGAGAAGCGGTCTGATTCCCTGACCCGGCGTAAATGCTGCCAAAGTGTGGCGAGCGAGGCTAGCTCGGCCGTCTCTCATCCTCCCTCTCCCTCCCCGTTTCTCTCGGTCTTTAATATTCGGAGGGGTGGGTTGCCGGGCCCCTTCACAGCGTGCACTTGAAAGACGGGCGGTCATGAAAGAGGCCATCGACTTTTCTGAGACTTCAAAGGGAATTTTTTTTCCTCTCCATCCGTCTCCTCCTCTCTGGGTATCTGGTCTGAGGTGTCCGCTCTCGGCCAGACCTGTGGGCTTTAGGGGCATTCAGAGAAGGAAGCGCGGGGGGGGGGGTGATGGTGGGAAGTGGGGGGGCGGATCAGAGAGGAGGCTGAATCATCCAAAATGTTGGAGGGGCGGGGTGTTATGGAGGGCGGGGGGTTCAAGAACAGAGGGCAGTTGCGGTGGAGGGGCATGAGGCTGAATTAAACTTTAATGAGCAACAATTGTAAGCATGCTGAGCGAGGGAAGCGTTGGACGTGGGGGTGCCGGGGTCTGATACAGATGAAAACGCACGCGCGCGCACGCGCACATATATATGTACACAGCTAGGGGGCGTGACCTCTGCTTGCTGCCCTTGTTAAATCAAAGGGAAGGGGGCAACTCTCCGGTTATGACGTGTCATATTGAAGACCCGGAGCCTGAAATGGAAGCGAGGTTTCTTGTGTTTTCGCTGGTTACCTTCTGCTCTGTGTCAAATGGGGGCCAGAGGGACACCCCCACACCCCACCCCCACCCCGCTGGGTCGCTGCCTGGCTGCTGCCGTGTTCGCCACGCTGAGCTGCAACGTGACCGGCAGGCGGCGTTCCGAGGAGAACAAGAGCGAATAACAAACGAGTAAACACGACTAGGACGCAACTTTTAGTCACTACGCTTCTAAAGTTACAAAATGTACCTTTACTCTTTGTGTTTTGTAGAAGTTGAAGAGAAAATAAATAAAACAACCAAAGATCGGTGGGTACCTGCTGAGCGGCAGTGCATCATGGGTAGGATTTAGCAGTTGCCTCATCAGAGCCACCGTAGCAGTCTTGACGACTGGACCAGCACGAGTGGAGTCAGGATCCGTGTGCTACGTGCTTACGTCATGTGAGACGGCGTTCTGACGGGAACTGAGAAACTGACACGAGGCAGTGTCTGCGGATGGAAGTCTTTTAACTTTGTAGATCCCAGTGTTCCCCGTTCCCCCACTTCCTGTATGTACATGAAGACTTTACCCATCTACCTCAACTGTGTGAGATGTTGTGTGGCAAAGATGTTCCTTAACCAAAGATTCCATCCTGTCAGGGTGTCTGTCCATCCGTCCATCCGTCCGTCCATCCGTCCATCTATCTATCTATCTATCTATCTATCTATCTATCTATCTATCTATCTATCTATCTATCTATCTATCTATCTATCTATCTATCGATCTATCGATCTGTCTGTCCATCTGTCTCTTCTTCATGCCTTTTACTTCAAACCAAATGTGCTGGAATCAATCCGTTACAGGAGCCAAACAAGCCCCGTCCAGCCAAAGCTTAACGTCCAGCACGCTAGAGTGTCATATTTATACATGTTCTGTAAATACAAAGAAGAAAAAAAAATCATTCTCAAGACCAAAAAAAAAAGAAAAAAAGGAGGTGACAATCCAAGCAAGGAGGATCTTGCTGTAATCAACGTTGCCTGTTCCTTGTTTCCGATTAACTCGAATCACGTGACTTGCTGTAACAGAAAGCCCAAGAATCAAGCGCTCATCTCACATAACGTCTGAGGACACAAAAGCTATTTTTCCACATTTGTAAACCACCCGTCTCCGCCCCCCCCCTTTTTTCCAAGATGTTTAGTGTAGTTGAAATACTGTTTGATCCCACTGTTGTAAGTAGGAATTAATAAAATCCATACAAAAAGCTTTAACCGGGGAAGGGCGGAGGGGAATATTATAGCTGACCAAGTGTGAGGTTTCCTCGGCTCGGACCCGACCCACCATGCTTTATTATCGTGCCATTCTGTCCATGTGTTAGACTTACTAATGAATGTGGCTAACCAACCAAAGGCTTTATGAATAGATACACAACACTTTAAAAACGTCAATCATGGTGGGACATTTTGTATCAACAACTAAAGAAAATCCCTTTGAATACCTCATGTGAAAATTGTTTGTTGTGATGTTGCACTAAAAAAAAATAAAAAATAAAAATAACTCATTTGTAACCCAACTGTGTGTTTTGGCCCGGTGGCTTCATTTTGGGAGAACAGGGATACGCACTGGAGACACACACACACACACACACAGAGTCACACGAAGACGTGAACCTGTGTGTCCAGACAGCAAACACACATAAATACATTTGTACGCCCACACACGTCAAAATACATACAAATTCATATAAACAGACATACATATATTAATGCATTTGCACATACTGTACATGACACACACACACACATGCACACACACACACACACACACACACACAGGTTATTGGATGGATGTTGCAGGACAGTTGTAAAATGACATAACAGGAGATGTAGAGGTCCAATCTTAACTTCACCAACTCGGATTTTCAGAAGAAAGAAGCTGTGACGCTTTAATGACATAAAATCAACTTTATTGCTGTTTACAGAGTTGGTGTTACAGTGGCGGCGACAGGTTATGGTTTGGCTGGGCTGTGTTAGCCCCACCCCAGCCCCACCATGGAACAACCAAGGAAATTACCAAGCAGAATAAGCCACCCCAGCGCCTCCGCCTTGGCCAGGCCAATTCGCAAATGCGACGGGAAACTCTCATTTTCGATCCCCGAGCGGGGTTATCAACGGGCGCAGACCAAATGCCGCTATTAAAGTGATGACGTCATTTTCGTGAACGGAACGGACACACATTCCGATAAATTAGCCTGCTGGCTAGCGCCATTGACATTTATTGTAAGTTATAATCACTCATACGAACAAATATGAAACTCTCGGACGCATCGTGTACTGTTGGTGTTCAGCACTACGGATGGGCCGATGTGACACATTGCTTGTGTTTATACGCCACGTGTCATGCGCTTGTTTTAAATGCTGCCGTGGACGGGTGCGCCTGACAGCATGAATGAGGTGCAATAGCGTGAGTAGTATTGTCTAAACTCAGTAGTAGTAGTGACCGTCCACGTCTGTTGCTCTCGATGTAATTTTGCGTGTGAAAAAAGGAGCGTGCAGTCCTCTAACCCATACTCGCCTAGCGCGTGGTATTTCCACCTGTGCTATTCTATTGTCAAGGCTCGGCGTTTTTTGGTTTTTACCGATTTTCACTGAAAAATACCCAGATTTTTTTTTTAATATAATTTTATTTCTGATTTTTCCCCCAATTTAGTGGCCAATCGATCCCTATTTTAATTCAAACACCCACCCTCGTACTGCATGCGTTCGCCAACTGCGTCTCTCCGGCCGGCAGTCTCGAAGGAGTCGCCTCCCCACTTCCGTGACGAGGCGACTCCAGGCCGAACCACTGCTTTTTCCGACACACACAGAGACGCGTTCACGTGACGAACACAAGCCGACTCCGCCCCCCTCCCGAAGACAGCGCTGCCAATGATCATCTGACGAGACCGGGGCGCGAACCCCGGTCCCCAGTGGTCAACTGCGTCGACACAAAGCCGATGCTTAGACCGCTACACCACCGCGGACTTAAAAATACCCAGATTTTGAAACTGATTTTCACCCGGATTTGATGTTTCCACGGATCCGAAAGTTGTTCCTGTTCGTGTGAGGTTACGTGACAGTGACCCCTTGTGGCGAAATTCGGCATGCTGGGTGGCTTTGAAAAATAAAAACCGAAAACGCCGAGCCTTGTCTGTTGTGTATGTATTCACATTGAAATTCTGACATTGATTTGAGCCCCGCCACTGTGTGGATTATTCCCCCTGTAATTTAGACAACACAAAAAATTCTCTGCCACCGCCACTTGGTATTTTGAAGATGCGTCATTCTCGACGTTACTGTTTAAAAAGTGCAGCGGGAAGACTGATAGACTGATAAAAACAAAAGTTAAAAGAAAAAACTGAGGGGTTAAGAAATCTACTTGGCAGCTCTTGGCTGAAAGGAAGTGTAATGCTCGTGGGATGCGGCGGGGGCGGGGCTACATGATGGGGTAGGTGCCGTACAGAGCGATGCCGCACTGGTTCTTCTTGTTCCGCGACATCCGGACGTAGCCGTGGTCTCCGAACGGCGTCCCCCAGCTACACAACACAGACACACAGACACACACCAGTTTATCAGACACGAGATGAAAACTGCTGAGAAAGAGAAACTAGAGAGGAAACACAAGGTGAGACAAGCAGAACTCAGATATTTCTGGGGAAAAAATTGCATAAAACAAAAAGTAAATATAAAAAAGAAAAAAAAAACTTGCTCCGAATTAATTGGGTGCCAGAAACTAAATGACATAAAAACCTCAACAAAGAATAAAATGATAAAAACACAGATGATTAATAAATAATTTAGTCATCAATTATAATTAAAACATTAAATAAAATCTATAAGCAACAGAACAAAAAGAGGGTTTTACTGTGAATATCGACACAGTGGTGATGTGAACAGTCACATGAGTGACCAGTACAGCACCAGTACAGCATCAGTACAGCACCAGTAGACTGTACTGGAACAAACAATCCCACCGTTGCCTGTTTGAACCCGTCGTCTAAAGCACATCAAAATAACCCCAAGATGGACAATTTAGGCCCCTAAAGTTGGTTTTATAAAATCCACACGTGGGGATGATTTCCCTGTAGTTATAAAACAAATAGTTCCCATCTCTATGACTATAATTTCTTTCATTTAATCAATATCTTGCGGGGACGCAGGACTATCCGCCACACCCCTCATCTGGGTGTCGTGTTTCTGTCCGCTGGCTTCCTCGTCGTTGGCTGCTTATTATGTCGAGGATCGTGTTATTTGAGCTGATGCAGCCACTGGAAAAATACAGCACGCCAAAGAGTCGAACTTCAGTCTACGGAGTTTACCATCAAGCCTTTATTTCCTTGTTTTGCTTCCTCATTGCTCTCGCATGTGTGCAGGTCACGTGACGAGGGAGCAGACAGGGAGGTCTTCTGTAAGGGCCCAACATCCACCTCATGTGTGTTTGTGTGGCAGACGGCGCTTAGACGAGGGAAACAGTGAGTGAGGTGGGTGAAAGCGGACTTACCTGTTCTTCACCAGCCAGTAGTCTTGTCCATTCAGCGTGCCGTAGCCCACGACTAGCACGCCGTGGTTGACTTCCTGTGAGCAGTGTGGGTCATCGTAGACTCCTGAAACGACAGGAGACACCAAGGCATGAAACCTTCAGAATCTATCTATAAAGAAAGAGATATGGGGGGGAGCGAGAGAGAGAGAGAGAGAGAGAGAGAGAGAGAGAGAGAGAGAGAGAGAGAGAGAGAGAGAGAGAGAGAGAACGGATGTATGTCTTTGTGTCTGTGTGTGTAGAGGTTTGCTACCAAACCTGGTTTAGTAAAGGAAGGTATTTGTATGTGCAAAGGCTGATGGGTAATGTCGAGGTTGTGGCAGATGGCGATTGGGGGTAAAATGCTGGAGAAAAATGATTACTTTACTTTATGCATGCTACTTATAAGGCATACACGAATCAATCCAAACAAGCAAACAACAACAATAAAGACAAATCATAAAAAGTAATGGTGCCCCACTGCACGTGGGTTTAACCCCATCCCTGCTGAGGTGTGAGGAGGTGCCGTGGGGCCGGCGGAGCGCTCCGTACCGCTGTGGAAGAAGGCAAACTTGGGCTGTTTGGCGTCAATGCCCACAGAAATGGGTCCAATTGTGGCCAAGGCCTCTTTCAGTGACTGCTCGCTGCCCTGTGGGAGGAAGCTGTACCGGGAGCAGTTGGCCGCCCGGTAGGAGGGGTTGTAATGACACCGCTGCTCCTGCAGACAGAGGAGGAGACGGCAGCGTCACAAACGGTGGGAGATCACCAAGACACAGGCAGGACTGAATACCGTTGTCCCTGTAAGAGCTAAACCAGGGTTTACATGGAAAAGCTGTTGGGATATTGAAGGAAAACACTCTTAGTATTAATTAGTAAGGAATGAACTAGCGATTTACTAATTTGGGTTGCACCATTCAAACATAAGGAATGTGGTAGCTAGTGAGCCTGTTACTAGGCAGACGTTACAACAGCCAGCCAATCAGAAACTGTCCACACATGTAAATATGGAACCGCACAACTGCCTCGCGAGATAAAGACGTCCACATCATATAAATCCAGAAGACAACACCTATGTCATGTAAAGCGAGCCGATGACGAATATTTCCCCAATGTTCAAATAATAGCTATAAACTGGTCTGAGCCGGCCATTGTTATGTGTTGTTATGTGTGTGTTTTGATGCCGAGCCAACGTTCTCTGCTCGCTAACTCCAGCGGCTACGCCTCCTAGCTGCTATGTGTAAGAACTTAGTGAGAACTTGGTTCTTAGTAATAACTAGTAGGAGTGGTGCAACCTGTTTTTTGTTTGTTTGTTTGGGTTTTTTTTTTAGTGTGGTGTAAATTCTGACTCAGCACTTACGTGACAATTACAGTTAATCAGTACATCCTCATAACTTGTATAACTGGTATAACTGGCCACTGGCCACTATACTGCCTGTACTGGACACTAGTGTGATGTCACCGGTGGGCAGTCGTGAGTGTGCAAACCCACTGTCTGGTTTGCCGATAGGCTGCACTGCATAAGAAAATGCAAATATCAACATTACATACAGCTATAGTATAACATAGTGCTGTTAGTCTTCTTTTCTTGAGAAGTTTTTTTCGTCGCTTTTTATTTACATAGTGTGTATAATAAATACGACATGAAGCTGACAGTGCAGACAATCAATTCATTTCTGCACAATTTTGGCAGTGTTTCAGAGACACAAAATGCCATGTTCAATACCATGACTGCTACAGCATACGTATATATATATACATATATATATGACAGAAAGAGAATGTTTATAATCATGACTGTTTGTTGAAATGGGTTTGTGGGTTAGTGTTTCATGTCATCCAGCATCATTTGTTTCGTCAGGTCCATGAAGCCTCCACAGGGCCAACACTTTCAATTCTGCTTTTTTTTTTTTTTGATGATCTATACCCCCAAACACAACACATGACAAACATAACCCATGACAAACACAACACATGACATGATTGTGGGTCCACATCATAAAAGACACACGTTGATGCCGAGGAGGTTTTTAAAAAATTCTCTGTCACACAAATCTCTGTCAGCGTTAATCAGGAGGTGAACATTATAATCAGTATTGTAATGCTTAACACCCCAAAAATATTTGACCCAAAAAAGCCTATGATGTAAAAAGCATGATATTCTTGTTAAAAGTCACTGACTAGATGAAAGCGGGGACTTACCACTCCTCTGTACGGGTAGGCCGTGTCAGAGTCGATGCCATGGTTGTCGATGACGTACTGGAAAGCCTGGTGCATTAAGCCGCCGTTGCAGCCGTGATTACCGTATCTGTCGGAGCAGTCCACCAGATTCTGAGGGCTAAGATCCACCAGTTTGCCCGTCTTCTTTGCTAACTGGCCCTCCAGGGCCCCTACAGCGCTGAACGCCCAGCAGGAGCCGCAACTGCCCTACAGTCCAACAGAGAGCTTGGATTGGTACAGTTGTAATGAAATGCACATTTTAGGCAGTTTTAACTTGTGTTTCCCTGTTTGGGGTTGCCATCTGAAGCATTCAGACACCCAATCACTTTGAGGAAGGACGCAGCTGCAGAGGAGTTGTCTTCCTCCATTGAACACAACACGGTCAGAAAAACATGTCTGCCATCCACCCAAGAGTCCAGCGACTGACCTCCGAGTCTCTTCCTTCCAGAGTTTACACAACAGTTTTTGATTGACCTTCATCATTATGGTATGGTATAGTAGAGTAGAGTAGAGTAGAGTAGAGTAGAGTAGAGTAGAGCATAGCATAGCATAGTACTATACTATACTATGCTATACTATACTATGCTATGCTATGCTGTACTCTACTCTACCATACTATACTATACTATACTATACTATAGTATGAATTGTCTTACCTGGAATATTGAACATGCATAAAGAAACTTTTACAAGTTTATTCAGGATTTGTAGTGTGAATTTATTTTTTGTTTATCTCGTTTATATTTTATTACTATTTATTTACTGATTATTAATTATTCTAATTATTATACGTTGTTTTACTTTACTTGTTTTATTTTCCTCATATTCCTCATATTTTCCTTTTGCTTTTATATTTCCTTCCCAAAATTTTTCAACTTTGAAACTGTTTTAAATTGTTTTTTTATCATTGTTTGTCTACCATTTTTAACTTTGTTTTGAAAAGTGCTATATAAATAAATAGTTATTATTATCATTATAGTGTGATAGTATAGAGTATAGTATAGCGTGATATAGTATACTGTAGTTGAGTGTAGTAGAATACTTATAGAATAAAAGTGAATAAAGACTGTGTGTAGTGTAATAAAGAGGAACAAAGAATGTGTGTAGTGTAATAAAGAGGAATAAAGACTGTGTGTAGTGTAATACAAGTGAATAAAGACTGTGTGTAGTGTAATAAAGGTGAATAAAGACTGTGTGTAGTGTAATAAAAGTGAATAAAGACTGTGTGTAGTGTAATACAAGTGAATAAAGACTGTGTGTAGTGTAATAATAGTGAATAAGAACTGTATGTAGTGTAATAAAGGTGAATAAAGACTTGTGTAGTGTAATCACAGTGAAGAAGGACTGTGTGTAGTGTAATAAAGGTGAATAAAGACTGTGTGTAGTGTTATAAAGGTGAATAAAGACTGTGTGTAGTGTAATCATAGTGAAGAAGGACTGTGTGTAGTGCAATAAAGGTGAATAAAGACTGTGTGTAGTGTTATAAAGGTGAATAAAGACTGTGTGTAGTGTAATAAAGGTGAATAAAGATTGTGTGTAGTGTTATAAAGGTGAATAAAGACTGTGTGTAGTGTTATAAAGGTGAATAAAGACTGTGTGTAGTGTAATAAAGGTGAATAAAGACTGTGTGTAGTGTAATCACAGTGAAGAAGGACTGTGTGTAGTGTATAAGTCGGTCTGCTAACAGCCCAAACAGGATCTGGATGTGAGCAACACATCTGCACCATAAGCATTTGCAGCATCAACTGCCTTTGTAGAACAAGAAGTCACATGACCAACGCAAACAAGCAAAAGCAGGAAGGAAATGATTCTGCTGAGGTGACAGCACTGACGGCAGGTTGGGACATCTGCACCGCAGCCTTCCTTCCTCTGCCCAGCGTTTGGACCGGAGCCGGCTGGTCCCGTGGACGGAGGCTGGCACGCCGATCTTACCTGCACGCGAGCTTCTTTAAGCCGCGTGGGTCTCACCTGCATTTTGACGGAGGTGACGCACCCCTTCTCTCTCCAGTCCACGGAGTCCGGGAGAGCCGCGCCGGCAGATCCTACGAAAGCCGAGGGCGCCCTCTCCAGGTCGGCGGGGACACGGAGCGTGGCCAAAGTCTGGAGAATCTCCTCCGGGCTCTGGGGACAGGTGGACAGGGAATTATCCAGACCAGCAGAAGAGCTCATAACACGTGGTTTTCTCTTTTCAATCTCAACACATTGGCGCCCAAATAAAGAAACAAACCCACGTGACTCGGGTCGTACGGTGGAGACAGAGTGACGCGTGAGGGCCCCGTGCTACCTGGTCACACACATGTGTGTGCGTGTGTGTGACAGCAGCTCTGCGTTTTGTGTCGTTTCTTTGCTACTCTACCCTGTGGCACCCTGCCAACTTCCGCTGTGAGAAGCTGCTGCATACGATGCTCTGCATATGCAACAGGATATTTGCTGACGATGTACACACACAGTCTGCCGCGGCGCGACCACTGGATGTCCACACACGTGTGTCACGCGGTGCTTGGCTGATGGAAACTCGGAGGGAAGGTGCAGAGACGTCATCTGAACGGAAACAAAAGCTGCAGAAGCCGCGTCTGTGCAGCAGGTCTGTGCTACGCCGCTCCACCAGCGGCATGGCGGCCTGTCCAGGGTGTCTCCCCGCCTGCCGCCCAGTGCCTGCTGGGATAGGCTGCAGCATCCCCACAGCCCTGAGAGCAGGTCAGGCGGTTTTGGATAATGGATGGACGGATGTTTGGGGGAAATTCACTCCTGCTTAAAAAGGAGAAAAAAGGAACTGTAGGGCGTCCACGTGGCGTGGCGGTCTATTCCGTTGCCTACCAACACGGGGGTCGCCGGTTTGAATCCCCGTGTTACCTCTGGCTTGGTCGGGCGTCCCTACAGACACAAATGGCCGTATCTGCGGACAGGAAGCCGGATGTGGGTGTGTGTCCTGGTCGCTGCACGAGCGCCTCCTCTGGTCGGTCGGTGCACCTGTTTGGGGGGGGGACTGGGGGGGAATAGCGTGACCCTCCCACGTGCTACGTCCCCCCTGGTGAAACTCCTCACTGTCAGGTGAGAAGAAGCGGCTGGCGACTCCACATGTATGGGAGGAGGCATGTGGTAGTCTGCAGCCCTCCCCGGTTCGGGCAGAGGGGGTGGAGCAGCGACCGGGACGGCTCGGAAGGGTGGGGTAACTGGCTGGATACAACTGGGGAGACAAAGGGGGGAAATGCCCCCCTCCAAAAAGAAAAAAGTAACGTAAAAAAACAGCAAAAGGTGAGTTACAGCGACACAGGACAAGCCTGCCGCTGTATGAAAAGAGGAAGAGAAGAATGAAGGTAGACTGCATGGAGAAATAGACCACGGTTCTGGTTCCGGTCTGGGAGTTGCTGTTCTAACAGGGAGTTGGACATGAACTATGTAGAACCACTCAGCATGACAGACTTGATGTAACTGAGCAGCACCTCCTCTGTTCACATGTGATCACACACACACACACACACACACACACACACACACACACACACACACACACACACACACACACACACACACACACACACACACGGCGTCGTGTCAATACCTACACATACACATGTTTATGGTCAGGAGGCCCGCTACCTGTCAATCAAGGTCACTCACGTATCAGTAACAACAACCGCCCTGTTGCATTCTGGGACGGAACGCTTGACCACACACGACCCGGTGTGTTTGCAGTCTTGGTAATGAAAAGGATGTGTTGTGTTGAGGCTAGTGTGGATATATTGTTGTGTTTGCTGCTGGAAATGTTCAGCACGGCTTCACAAACCACCGTGAGTCAGACCCACGTGTACTGCGGCTACACGCATGTGCAGTAACATGTCTACATGTATGTATGTATTTCTACAAGAGAAATACATACATACATACATTCTGTACACTGACACTGAGGTCAAAATAAAAAATAATAAATATATGCCGCAGGATACTGCTGTCTGTCTGTCTGTGTGTCTGTGTGTGTGTGTGTGTGTGTGTGTGTGTGTGTGTGTGTGTCTATGTCTCACCACGTCTCCCAGGTGGTTCATGCTGAGCTGGTAGGTGTGTAAACCCATTGAGGCCTCAAGGTTGTGCAGAGTGATCATCTCCAGGTTCCTCTCCCATAATTCCCTGCGTCCAAACTCCTCCACCTTAACACACACAGGCAACCGCACACGCACACGCACACACACATACATACGCACACATGACATGACAATGGCATGATAATGGTAGTTACCTTATATGTAATGTGGATTTATGGGTTGTTGGAGTAGTCAGGGTGTCCCACACACAAATGCACACACACACACACCATCATCATCATCATCATCTTCTGAAGTAATAGATTTACCTCTGTGTTGTAGGTCTTCTTGTGTGTCTTCTTCCACATGTCCCAGTGGAGGTCCAGCCTGGACTCGGACATGGCCAGCGCCCCGGTCCACAGAGAAACCAGCAACAGACTCCCCAACATCATGCCTGTACCAACAGCAGATAGCATTAATGAGGATGTGACTCCTGTGACCCCTCTGCAAAACTAGACTCCTACACGGTGAAAAGGAGGAGCGCAGCCTGAGAAGAAGGACGGGTGACATCACGCTGGTGCAGACGCAGAGTGTGTTTGTCTGAACTTCTGGCGTGCAGCAGATCACCGGGCTGACAGAAGAACAGCAGCAGATCAAACGACAGGATATCCTCTTGACTTCTGATGAGGGTTGTTTAGATGCAGACAGCACGCCTCCAGATCTTTGAGTCACCAACACCACCAGCACTATCAGCACCAGTGTATTCTAGTGTGTGAGAAGCTCGAAGTGGCTGCCAGATGCGGCAGGCGTGTGCGTCTGGTGGTGAACTTCTGATTTCAGAGGAACTTCAGATGTGCTTTCTGCTGCAGGAGCCTCCATGTCACCCGGCGGACTCGACGCTAATCTGATCTCAGAAGGTTGCAAAGAAATAAGTGATGCTGGCCTCGCAAATTTAAAGCCCCTCGTGACGATGAGTGACGCTGTAGTTTTTAATTTCATCATAAATGGTGACTATAATACATATTTGGTAAAGTCCGCTGGACTGCTGCCACCGTTGGATTTCACTTCTTGTTCTGGTCAAAATTAAACTTCTGCAAGTCACTATTCATTCACACAGATAGCCGACCTTGCCCTGTGTATTTTTTTATGTGTGTGTGTGTGTGTGTGTGTGTGTGTGTGTGTGTGTGTGTGTGTGTATGTGTGTGTTCACATCGGATCAACCCAACTCACGCCCACAAAGTCAGCCCGAAACCTGGGTGTCATGACTGATGACCAACTAACCGTTAAGGTTGAATCACGTGGCCTCGATCACTCGGTCGTGCCGATTTGCCCTGTACAACGCCAGGAAAATCAGACCCCACCTGTCTGAGCATGCAGCACAGCTCCTGGTACAGGCTCACACATTGACTACCGCAACTCCTTACGGGCAGGTCTCCCTGCCTGCACTTTCAAACCTCTGCAAGTGATCCAGAACGCGGCGGCATCTGCCCCAACCAACCCAAAACAGCAGATGTCACTCCGCCGTTCCAGCCCAGTATCACGCCAAAGCGTGGAATACACTCGCCGGTCCAACGTGTCGGTGTCACGATTTGCCTCCGCTCAGGCGTGAAAAGTACACGCGTGTATGAAGGTGCAGTGCCAGCAGGAGGCGATGATTGACTCAATGCCAGCAACTCCCCACGGAGGAAAAGAAGCATACAGCATTTTCCAAAATCCCTCCCCTAACCCAACCCTAACCCTAACCCAACCCTAACCCTAACCATAACCCTAACTGTTATGTTGAAATAACAGACAAAACTGGAGCTGTCTTTGGAGTTGAACCTGTTCCATAATCAACATACCGACCTGACCATCAAGCAAACAGGCGACGTAAACACAACACCCTGAAATTAACATAAAGCAATGCACTGTCGTATCGGCGCCAAATGTAACATCCCTCCCCCCATAACCTAGGAGTGGTACTCAGTCTCAAAGTCACGCAGGTGCCCGGGCCTGCTGCGTGCCGTGACCGGGCGGGGCTCAGGTGCAGCCACTACAGGCGGTGGCCCCACTGCTTCAGGCTGGGCTGGAGAGGCTGGTGTTGCTGCAGCATCGAACCGTGCAGCCGGCACACTCAGTCCCGGCCCAGGGGGGGGGCCCGCACCTTATGCGGGCAGCTAGCATGCCAGCGAGTGCCATCGGCAAGCCTGAATGAAGCTGGACCAGGCTGTTGACTGACCTGAACAGGGTTCAACCAGAACAACTGGAGCTTGTTGTCACGGTGGGGTCGCTGGATCCTGACCCAGTCCGAGATGGCGATGGCAGATGATCTGGCATGTCGGGTCCTGTCGAAGTGATTCTTCATAAGGCATTGGTATGTGGCAACTGTGTCTTGAACTGGGTGGACTGGGGCCTGAGCCGGTGTAGGGTGGAGCCTCTCCAGAGGTAGTTGGAGCTCCCGCCCCAGCATGGGGGAAGCTGAGGAGACCCCTGTGGTGGCATGTCGGGTGGCCTGGTAATGCAGCAGCATCTGGAGGAGGCTGGTGGTGAGCGTGCACCCTTGTGCCAGGTGGGCCCTTATATTCCAGTTTTCAGTGATTGATTCAGCCATTCCACCCCCTGTTCATGGCAGGGTTGTAAAAGGTTGTGCGGATGTGGTGGATCCCCTTCCCCACCAGATAGGAGGACAGCTCATGGGAGACCATTTGGGGGCCGTTGTCGGTCGTGATCCTCTTGGGCAGGCCCCAACGTGCGAACAGGGCGTCGAGGACGTCGATTAACGCCTTGGCTGTGACTGAGCCCACAGGTGTCACCTTGGGCCACTTAGAGTGGAGGTCGTAAATGGACAGCCAGTCCAACGGCTACGTGGGTGGGGGTGGGGCTGGGGCCCTGGTCTTACCACTGAGGAGACAGGCAGTGCAGTCCTTGACCAGGGTCTCGATTTCCCTGTCAATGCCTGGCCACCACACGATATCGCGACACCGCTGTTTGAGCCTGACTATGCCCAAGTGGCCCTCATGCACCATAGGAAGGATACATGCCCGAAGGGCACCTGGGGCCACAGTGCAGAGCCCATGAGCAATGCAGGTGTCATTCCAACACGACAACTCGTCCTTGACCCTGAAGTAGGGGAGCAGCTCATCTGGTACCCTGGGGTGGGGCCGTCAGCTGAGGCATCCTGGAGCTCCTGCAGGGACACCATGTCTTGAAGGGGTGTGGGGAGGAGTTGGACGAGGTCATGGGGCCCCACTTCTGGGCCCCGAGATACATGTGCCAGCACTCACATGCCCAGAGGCACGCTAAAGCCTCCCGCTCCCCCACTACGTACCTCTGCTCTGTGGGGCTGAGAGCTCGTGAGGCGAAGGTGATCGGCCTCTCGATCCCATCTTGCAACTGGGACATCACAGCACGAATGGCTGTGGCAGAGGCATTGCATGTGACAAGGGTTGGGCTAGCCAGGTCGAAGTATGCCAGAACTGGTGATGAGGTGAGCTGGGACTTCAGGATGTACACGGCATCTGAGTAGGCAGGTGTCCAGAGCCAGGGCTCGCCATGTTTCAGTAGCTGTCACAGTGGCGCAGTTGTGGCCGAGTACTGTGGCAGAAAGCAGAGGTAGAACGCTGTCATGCCCAGGAAGGAGGCCAACTGGGCGGTTGAGGTGGGCTCCGGGATCCGGTGGATGGCCTCTGTGTTCGAGTGGAGTGGGTACATGCCGTCAGCCGAGAGGCAAAACCCCACAAACTCGATGGCTTGGGCAGCAAAGACACACTTCTCGCCACTGAGTGTGAGGTGGTGTTTGGCAATCACACTGAACACGCTGTGGAGGCGCTCGTCGTGGCTCTCAATGGTGGCCCCGTGCATCACGATGTCATCAAGATAGATGGCCACACCTGGGATTTCAGCGAAGATGGAGGCCATGATCTTTTGGAAGCAGCTGAGGGCAGAGCTTAGGCCAAAAGCCACTGGCAGCAGCTCTACAACTAGCGGTTCAGGTCGAATCGGCTTTGGAATGCGCTGCTAGTTTGTCTGCCTCTTCCGCTTGTAGCGGAAGACCCCTTTGTGGGTGATAAATGCAGTGAGGTTGCGGCTCTCAGGGTGTAGTGGCACCTGGAGGTAGCCCTGGCAGAGGTCCAGTTTAGAGAAGACTGTGGACCCATGGAACTGGGCGATGAGCTCCTCTGTCGTTGGCAGGGGGTACTTGTCAGGGATAATGGCCTTGTTGACCGCTCTCAAGAAAACACAGAGTCGCAGCCCCCCAGACTTCTTCTTTGCCACCACCAGGTTGAAGATCCAGGGTGATGCATTCACCTGCTCGATGATGTCGCCGTCGAGTGTGCTCTATAGCTCAGCAGAGATGTTGTCACGGAGAGCCAGGGGACAGCGGCGGAGAGGCTGGATGACAGGTGTCACTTTCGGGTCTATCAGGGGCTGGTGAGTGAAGCGCTCAAGGCAGCCCACACTACTTAACAGCACGGGCCACTGTTGCTGCCATGGGATGGCCACGGTGTGAATCTCTGAGCCAGTGGTGTCTAACAGGGTGAAACTGAGGCCGTTGAATAGGTCGAGGCCTAGGAGGTTGGTCCCACGGTGTGCAATATTGAACCTGATGACTGGCAGTGTCTTCTCTCCATATCTCACTGGAAGCTGGAGGGAGCCCACGATGTCAATCTCAGAGTTGGCATAACCACGCAGGGTGGTGGTGGGTGGCCCCAGTGGCCCGTGGGAGGAGAACTGTGAGTAAGTTGCCAGGTTCAGAAGGGACACTGTGGCTCCAGTGTCCAGGAGGAGGGGCAGGGTGACATCACCAACCATCAATGAGCATGTTTTAAATGGCACTCGTCCTGAGCTGACATTGTGGATGATTGTGGTAGGTGGCTGGGAGGCTCTAGCCGGGGCAGATCTACAGACTTTGTGGAAGTGATTCCTCTTTCCATAGTTGGAGCATGTTTTACCACAGGCAGGGCAGATCTGAGCTCTGGAGTTGTGTGTAGAAGAGTCACAATTCCCACACGTCTGGTGCTGGCAGTCACGTGACTGAGAGGCTAGTAGTACGCTTTCCCCGCGGCTGTCTGCAGACTCTGCACTCGCGCCGAGGGGGTGCGTCTGTGAACTGAGCGCGCCCGTTTCCTGTGCTGGCGAGTTGGAAGAGGCAGACAAACTAGCAGCGCATTCCAAAGCCGATTCGACCTGAACCGCTAGTTGTAGAGCTGCTGCCAGTGGCAGGTCATCGTTTTCTACCGACAGTCTTTCTCTAATCTTGACACAGTTCGTGTGCAATATGAGGTGGTCTCGGATCATTTCGTCTTGTAACGCCCCAAATTTGCACGAGCTAGCTAAACCTCTTAGATCAGCCACGTACTGTGTCACTGAGTCACCCGACCGTTGGTGTCTCCGTCCGAATATGACTCGGCGGAGAAGAGCACTTTGTGGAGCGGCAAAATGATTTTTCAGTAACTCCTCAGCCTGTTCGTAAGTATTTGCGGTGCCGAGAGTCCCAAACACGCGTTGCCCCTCTGTTCCTAGACAGTGCAGCAGCAGTGCACGTTTCCTCTCGACCGATACTTCGTCCAAGCCGGCAGCTAGGATATAAGTTTCAAACGAGGACATCCAGCAGGGCCACGCCATCGGTGGCTAGCCCGGCAGAGAAAAATCAGTCCTCTCTCGTCGCCAATGTCATGTTGAAATAACAGGCAAAACCGGAGCTGTCTTTGGAGCTGAACCTACTCCATTTAATCAACATACCGAACTGACCATCAAGCAAACAGGTGACGTAAACGCAACACTGAAATTAACGTAAAGCAATGCACTGTCGTAACAGTGCCAAGTGTAACCCTAACCCTAACCCAACCCTAACCCTAACCTGCCTGAAAAGTTAGTTAGTTAAAGTTTTGTACACGGAAAAGAGAGCCAAGGTGGATATTTAGTAAAGCACAGTGGGATCACTTCGAGTATTTATGTGAGAGGGAATGTATTGTAACGTGCATGGATAAGTAGTCACGCTGGCCGCTGGCTGGCAGGTCTGACCCTATAGTCGAGCGGTTAGCGATGTCTCCTGCGGTGCGGGCGATGCGGGTTCGCTTCCCGGCCGCGGCAGTTCCTGTGGTTGTGTTGTCCCCCGAATTCACTACATTGGTGTCAGAAGTGGGATGGGGCGACCGTAAGGCCCTCGGAAGCGTATGTGCCCTGAGGCGTGAAGGAACTGATATGCTTAAATCAAGGAACAGAGCGTTTAAAGTGTTAAAAAGAACCCATAATTTCCAAAAACCAATTGAATATAAAAGGGCACAGGCGCAAGCAGGGAAAACTGTGAAGGAAGCAATGAAACGACGTTGGAGGGATTTCTGTAAAAACATAGGCAGATCAACACCTATAGGTGATGTATGGGGAATGATAAGAAAGATGAGGGGAATCAGAAGAGTGGCAGTACCCAGTACTAATAGAAGGAGATGAAACAGCTGTGTCAAATGAAGATAAAGCAGAAATATTAGCTAAGACATTCACCAACATCCACAGTTCTAACAATCTAACAGAGGAGGGGAAATGAGGGAGGGATGCAAATAGAGAAGCATACTCAAGATGTTTTGCAAGATCGGGAGAGCAAAACTTGTGCATTGGATGCACCTTTTGCTATAGAGTAAATGAGAGCTATAGCAAAAACTGGCCTGACATCCCCAGGGAAAGACCATTTCTGTTATATAATGTTGAAATATTTAGGAACTCAGACAGAAATGAAGCTTCTAGTGTAACGGGGGCAGTCCTATGGTGTTCTATGCTGGTCAGCCTGCTGCACGCCCGTCACTCTCATCATTAGCTCTGCGTTGTGTTCTATTTTCGGTGGGGCCCCAGGTGTTGTGGGGGGCCCTCAGTCTCTCATCATCATCATCATCATCATGATCAAGGAAGGAGGGGGGACACACAGGACTCTATTTGGCCCACCTTGCCATTTATTTTGGTTTCAAACCCTTCGACAAACGTCCAGTCCTCCAGCGGGAGCGGTGTTTCTTACGGACGTGGGGGTCGAAGTTCAACCACTGCCCGGACTTCACTCGTGTGCGTTAGAAGGAGAAACCGTCCACGGGACTCCGATGTAAGAAAGGATAAACAAGTATTTTATCCCACAGCTTGCAGTATCTTCTTACAGGGATACTCAAGGTTACGTTCTCCTCAACCAGCAAAACTGTCCTACGGTAAGAAACACGCGTGGCTCGGCTCGATCGCTGCTTGAGACTCCTCCCACAAAACAAAAAATGGCCTCTCCCGCGTTCCCTCTTCCGTGTACCCACAAGACCTCTCTCTTAAAGCGACAGTACATGTATATGACGGTCGTTATAAAACATACATAAAAGTAAATAATGACATAAAATAAAATGTAGTAAACACAAATAACAGCACACAGACAGGATTTGGTGATATTTCATACTCAAACAAAATAAAATAAAAACATTAATTTCAACCTGGTTACACTAGCAATACATAATAAAGTTTGGGAAGAAGGAAGGTTACCTACCAGTTGGAAAGAGGCTGTCATTATGCCCATAATAAAACCAGGAAAGGACCCAACAAGTCCAACAAGCTACAGATCAATTGCACTCACTTTCACATGTAGGGAGGATAATGGAAAAGATGATTATAGAAAGAATGACATTCTATATAGAAACTAGAGGGTTATTATCCTCTTACCAGAGTGGATTTAGGAAAGGCTGAGGAACAATGGATCCAGTAGTTTGTCTGGAAAGTGAAATTAGAAAAGCCCAAGCTAATAATGAATCAGGGATGGCAGTGTTCTTTGATATAGATAAAGCTTACGATATGGTATGGAAAGAGGGATTGTTGATCAAATTAGGAAAAATTAGAATAACTGGAAGAACTTTTAATTGGATCAAACATTTTTTATTTGATAGAGTTATTCAAGTTAAAATTGGGACAGCGTTATCTAATAAATACAGGGTAGATAACGGAACATATCAGGGCATTGCTATCAGCCCAATCCTTTTTTCTATTATGATTAATGATGTATTCGCTGACACAAATTACGACATTGGGAAGTCACTATTTGCTGATGATGGGGGTTTATGAAAGAGGGGGAAGAATTTAGTACTACTTAGAAGGAAGATTCTGGAAGTGATTTATGTGGTAGAGAAATGGTCACACTCATGGGGATTTAAGTTTTCTGTAGAAAAGACAAAGGTTGCGGTGTTTAGTAGGAAGGAAATAAGGGAAGAATGTGTAATGATGTATGGGGAACACTTAGAGCAAGTAAAGACTTTTCGATTTCTGGGGGTTTTATTTGACACAAAGCTGACCTGGAGGGATCATATTAATGATATACATAAAAATGCAAGAGGGTTCCTAATGTCATGAGATGTTTGACAGGGTCAGAATGGGGAGCAAATAGGAGCACTTTGATGACTATTTATGTTGCGTTAATAAGATCAGCGTTTGATTATGGAAGTGTAGTGTACAGGTCAGCAGTAAAATCACAGTTAAAAAAGCTCGAAGTGATACAAACTCAAATATAAGCATATCATGGTGAACTACTAGGCAAATCTACAAGGGCATAGGGAAGACCATCCTGCTGTGAAGGCCCTCAAACCATGTTGGGAAAGTAGGAAAGTAAAGGGAGAATGTTTTGCTTGGGCAGCAAATAAAATGGTTGAAGAAATGGGATTACATGGGAGAAGTTATTGTTCCACAGTGCCATACCCGGTGACTCCGCCACGGTTATTTCCCCCTGTGATATTAGATTGCTATACTCAAGAAGAAATGAAGAGAGTGAAAGGAAGAGGTAATTGGGCAGAGATAGTGGACAGCAGATTAAACACAATACATCAGTCATTCACTCCACTATATTCAGATGGATCAAAGGAACCAAAAAAATTAAACACAGGACTTGCTTATGTTATCCCAGAGTTAGATATACTACATATCAAGGAAAGAACACTGAACAGTATATACAACTGAGATATTGGCTATTGCATTGGCATTAGAGTGGGTAGAGCAAAACAAGCTTAAAAAAGGTCATAGTGTGTTCAGATTAATTGTCAGCTCTGGTATCATTACAGTCCATGTCATCTCAATGCAGACCAGATATCATCTACGAGACATCTATGAGACACTATTCAGACTGCATCAAGCAGAGACAGAAGTTCGGTTTATGTGGATTCCAGCTCATAGGGGTATAGAGGGGAATGACTCACTGGCTAAACAAGCCCTGAAGCAGGATAGAGTCATGAAGGTGCCCTACAGCAAAACTGAAATTAAAACAATAATAATAAGGAGCAAAATCATGACGGCGTGGCAAAAGTTATGCGATGAGGGAAACAAGGGCCGTCACTTGTATAAAATAAAACCACAAGTGGGAGGGAGGATATCTGTAGGGAAAATATTCTAGGGAACAAGCAGTCATTTCAAGATTGAGGTTAGGACACACTGGATTAAATGGAACAATGCACCGATTAGGGAAGCATCCATCAGGACTTTGTGAATGTGGATCAGAAGAAAGTGTTGAGCATGTTATTTGTCACTGCCAGAAATACTCAACACACAGAGAAAAGCTGAAGAAGGAACTCAAGACATTTGGGGTGGGAGTATTTAATCTTAAAAATGCATTCAGTATTGAGGGGCAGAAATATAATCCATTGTGTGTGTTCTTAAAAGAAATTGGCATAATGAAGAGCATCTAGTGCTATAATTATGTATCATTATTATTAGTTTTTGTCTCTCTTGCCTTTCATCCTCTAATACTCTGGCCCACTCTCCAGCATAGTAGGTGGCGGTAATGCACCTTAAACGCGAGTTGCCACCCGCCATTAAATACAAGAAGAAGTAGAAGAAGTAGAAGAAGAAGAAGAACAGCAACAACAACAACAACGTCCCGTGATTTGCGCGAGATCGTGCGCGTCATGTCACTATTTACGATGTGTTTTGGTCGCAAGTGCGTTGCTCTGTCCTAGCAACCCACTAGCGCCCTCCAGTGCAGAGTAATATTCTAAACTTGATGTTTGATTATTTCCAACGTGTCTGGTTACAGACGCAGTTTCAGACGCACCGTAACTACCATTTACAGGTGTTGGACAGCGGCCATTTTAAATTGTTTGAAAAATAGTATTTAAGTTTTTAAAATGTTAATTTGTTAAAATGTTACTGGTGTCCGTTAGTTTCATAACAAATATAGTAACATGTAACGCATTGATATCTCAATTGGGTATATCTCTTGACAGAATACGGAGTTTAAAAACCGCGGCGATCAAAATGACCGCCCACGGTCGTTCTAGTAGTTTTTAAGTTCCAGTCGTTGTTTGGGACTGTTTCGGTGTTTGTTTATTCATTTATTTATTTATTGCAGTTCACGTTTTATAGGCCTTGTTACGTTTGGTAGATTGGCAATATGCGTTTTCCGTTTTGTTTTTCAGGTAATATTTTCACTTTTTCAATTTTGCTATTCAAGTTCGGCCATGTCTCTCGGAAGTTTAAATTGTTTAAAAATAGTATTATGGTTCTTAAAATGTGAATTTTGGTGTCAGTTAGTTTCATAACAGACATACTAACATATTGTAACGATCACGGATGAATAGGCTCGGTAGCCCTTGCCGAACGGGTCGGACCCTTTAGTCGAGCAGTTAGCGCTATCGCCCGCGGTGTGGGAGATACGGGTTCGCGTCCCGGCCATGGCGGTTCCTGCGGTTGCCCCCCCCGAATTCACTACTTTGGTGTCAGAAGTCGGATGCGCGCGGACGCGCTTCCCGAAGGAGGGGGGTAGGGTAACGTGCACGGATAAGTTCACACGCTTGGCTAACGGGTTGGATCCTTCAGTCGACTGGTTAACGTAGTCGCCCGCAGTAGGAAATACACGAGTTCGCGCCCCGGCTGTGCCGGTCCGGCCGGGGACGCCCTTCCCGAAGGAAGGGGACAAAGTAACGATTACGGATGAGTAGGCTCGGTAGCCCTTGGCTAACGGGTCAGACCCTTTAGTCGACTGGTTAACGTAGTCGCTTGCGGCGTGGGAGCCACGGGTTCGCGTCCCGAACTGCCCCCCTGAATTCACTACAATATGTGCTGCATTAATACCTCAGTTGGGTATTTATCTTGACAGAATATAGAGTTTAAAAACCGGCCGTCATTTTGACCGCCCATGGTCGTTTTAGGTAGTTGTGAAATCCCGTTCGTTATAGTGTTAAAAAAATCGTGTCTATGTACCCTATGGACAGCTGTGTCCTATCGGACTTTAAACTAATTTTTGGACACTTCCTGGAGTTGTTGTCCCCTGACTAGATCCTAGCTTGTGTTGTATTAACTCTCAGATGCACGTCGCCTGGACAAAAGCGTCTGCTAAATGAAACTGTAACATCGCTTGTTTCCTTGGCCTGTATGTTTGAACTCCTTTGGTTCTGCTTGCCCACCATGTCCTGTTGTCCATTCCGCCTTGGTGTTTGTATGTTTTGTGTGTGTGTGTGAGAGAGAGTTTTATTATACTGGCTGCAAACCAATTTCCCTGTAAGGGACAATAAATACTTTGACTTGGATTGTTGTAACACCGTGTGTGTGTGTGTGTGTGTGTGTGTGTGTGTGTGTGTGTGTGTGTGTGTGTGGTGTTGGTGGTGACTGGGCAGGTGAACGTCACGGGTCTTTACGCAGGTGTTGTGTGTCGGTGCCGGGTGGTGTTAAGCCGGACCGCCGCTGCTTACAGATGGGCCAACCAGTCCCCGCACAGCCTGGTCCACAAACGACGCATTAGTCACGAGACCGAAGATGAAACTGAGGGCCAGGCAGCGGACGGGTGTGACGTCACCAACATTATTTAGCCTGTTTTATTCTGGCAGGGACGCGCTGTAGATATTTTTGATTAGATGACAAAGTGCCGCAATTCGACGTGTGCCGGACATGGCAGCCTTTCAAGCGAGCTTGTGAGAAGTAAAACGAAGGGGGCTTAACGCGGCGTAAATCCCCCGAAGCAGAGAAGAAGAAGTGGCCCAAGTGACGCGTCGCGCGGCCGCGGAGCGTTGCTACGAGCCCTCGGTAGGCATAACACATGGTGCCGTTACTGGCAGCGTCTATCTGCCATAACCGGGGCGTTTCAGGTCGTTTCTGCCAACGCACCTCTCTCTACACACCGCCACCGCCGCCGCTGGAAAAAAGTTACAAACTGAAAGTGAAAGCTGAAACATCTACGACGAAAATAACAATCCTCTCAAAACCGGCCCGGGGGCTTCCACTGAGGCGTCAAGTAAAGGAGACAGGTTCGGTCTTAGAGACCTGGACTCACCTTGTGAAGTCTGCGCGCGTGTGAGCGAAGGAGAAGTCTGGCCGCTGTTCTTCACCCGCGCGTCACGTGCTGTCCTCTCTTCCTCCTCTGCCTTTAAAGCCATCTGCATATTCATTGTCTGTGTGTGTGTGCGTGTGTGTGTGTGTGTTTCAAGCACAGAATCTGTGCTTGAAACACACACACACACACACGCACACGCACGGGTTCTCGTGCGTGAAATGTGATAATGTTGAAACATTTGTGTGTGTGTGTGTGTGTGTGTTTCAAGCACAATCTGTGCTTGAAACACACACACACACACACATACACACACACACACACACACACACACACACACACACACAAGGTTTCAACATTATCACATTTCACGCACGAGAACCCGTCTTCAAATAATTCAATATTTTCTCACAATGACCCGCAGCCGCAAATTGGGGGAAGGAGACAACAAATAGATAAAAACAAATAAATAAATAAAAACAAATAAATGGAAACAAATAGATAAAAAGTTTTACGTGTGTGGCTCCTGACCATCGAGCTGCACGGCAAACAGATCTCTGCTCAGAGGGCCTCAGAAATAATTTGTGAAGAGAGAAAACCTAGTGCGGAAGAAGAAGGACCCCCAGGGGCGTCAGGGTGGCGTGGCGGTCTATTCCGTTGCCTACCAACACGGGGCTCGTCGGTTCGAATCCCCGTGTTACCTCCGGCTTGGTCGGGCGTCCCTACAGACACAATTGGCCGTGTCTGTGGGTGGGAAGCCGGATGTGGGTATGTGTCGCTGCACTAGCGCCTCCTCTGGTCGGTCGGGGCGTCTATTCAGGGGGGAGGGGAAACTGGGGGGAATAGCGTGCTTACGCCCCCCCCCCCGGTGAAACTCCTCACTGTCAGGTGAAAAGAAGCGGCTGGCGACTCCACGTGTATCGGAGGAGGCATGTGGTAGTCTGCAGCCCTTCCCGGATCGGCAGACTGGGTGGAGCAGCGACCGGGACGGCTCGGAAGAGTGGAGTGGGGTAACTGGCCAGATACAATTGAGGAGGAGGGGGGGGGGGGAAGCCCCTCTATTTTTTGTCATTGTATTCTTACAATGACATGTGTCCTCTGCATGTAACCCATCCTGTTGTATAGGAGCAGTGGGCAGCTGCAGCGCCCGGGGACCACCTCCAGTTCTTCTTTCCATTGCCTTGCTCAGGGGCACAGACAGGAGTATTACCCCTAACCTACTGTGGGAGGAAACCGGAGCATCCGGAGGAATCACACGCAGACACGAGGAGAACATGCAAACTCCACACAGAAAGGACCTGGGTTCGAACCCAGGACCTTCTTGCTGTGAGGAACAGCGCTAACCACTGGGCCACCGCGCCGCCCAAACTTGGAAGATGGAGAAGTTTCCAGAGATGAGGATCATGTCTCTGTTAACTCGCAGTCTGAAAACGAGTTTGAAGAAGAGGACGAGACTGATCCTCAGTTAGCTACTTATTGTAATTTTGCCAGGTATACGTTTTGTTTTCGGCTGCAAATTTAAAAAAAGGAGAAACAAGGAGCCTTCACTTATCACCAAAGGATCCTAAAATCCGTCTGTCTCGGTCGCCTGGCTCCGCTTGCCAGAGCAAACTGGTGGCTCAGCGGGGAGGACAAAAAGCTCCACAATCACGCCAACTGGCCTCCTGCTCCCCGCTGGCTCTACCGAGCCACAGCGACCCTGTCCAATTTGTCCCTCTTCGAAACCAGTTTCCGGTTTGAACAGGTTTGGCTGAATAGCTCCTATATCAGTATTTGCCATTGTGTAGCGAGCAAAACAGAGAACCAGCAGAAGTTAGTGTTTGATGGGCGGAGTATTTGCACCGCAGGCGAGCGGCGGGGGGGGGATTTGAATTGAGGGTGGGGATAATTTGCATATTCATAGATTCTAGATTTTTCACGAGGGGGGAGGAGTAGATGTGATTTTCAGGATTCTAACTAGATAATTGAACTTATTTTGTAAGAAAAAACAACAATTTGTTATCTCACGCAGAACATTTTATGTCTTAAAACATGACCGGAGGGGGACTTGAGGTTTTAATTCTGAGTCCAAAACGTTCAAATTAATACTTTTATTTCAGTTCTTTGCCAAGTGACCATGTTATAAACGGGATAACCCACTCCAAGATGTGCGTTTAAGGATTTTATACCTAAAATGGAAGGAACCTGTCTGTATGTACGTCTCTGTCTGTCCTTTGATTTTCTCGACAACCGTTCATAACGTAGCGAATTCGGAGGGCAGTCTGGGAGACCGTCGCCGCAGCCGGGACGCGAACCCGTGTCTCACACTCCGCAAGCGACAACGTTAACCAGTCGAGCGGTCGGCGATGTCGCCCGCGGTGTGGGCGATACGGGTTCGCGTCCCGGCTGCGGCAGTCCCTGTGGTTGCTCTCCCCCGAATTGGCTACATTGGTGTCAGATGTGGGATGGTGAGACCGTAAGGCCATCGGAAGCGTATGCGCCCAGAAGCGTGAAAGAGCTGATATGCTGAAGCGCGGGGACGCACTTCCCGAAGGAGGGGGTAGTGTAACATGCATGGATAAGTACACACGTTGGTCCTTGACTAACGGGTCGGACCCTTTAGTCGACTGGTTAACGTTGTCGCTTGCGGAGTGGGAGATATGGGTTCGTGTCCCGGCTGTGGCGATAGTCTCCCAGACTGCCCCCCGAATTCGCTACAACATGATCGACTTCACACCTGGCGGGTGTGTTGCTGAGGCCCAGAGGAGGTGCAGTGAGAAGTTGTTTGGATAAGCGGTTCTCGAAGGCCGCACCAGAGCCTTCAACGAAGGTAGTTATGAAACTTTGAATCGCTGTTTCTTCACTTCCCACACGAACAGCGCCACACTGCCGTTGCAACCCACGCTGTGGTCGGAGGGGGGATTGCAGCCGAACGGGCACTGCACTAGTCTTTAAAAAACACCAAACGCCTCGTGTAAACTGCTTGAGGTTTATCACTTGTTCCACCACCAATTTTGTTTTCCGTGTTTAAATATAAAACAACCAAATGACAACTTCAAATTCGAAATGAAACCTTTATTTCATAGAAAACATCAAGTCACTGTTTTCAAAAGTGCTGAACGGAGCATCAAAAACAAAGTCATCCTAGAATCAATATAATCACTGGTTAAACATGTAAAAGTCAAAAAAGGAAATTCTGCACTAACAAAACCAAGGAACTAATGCTGCCCAGCAATGGTCCCTGCCGTGCTGAATTCAGCCCATGTTAACTGTAAGGCTTGGACACAAATCAGTATCACAACCAGCTGAAAATGAGCCCAAGTCACCAGTGAAACATAGCAAGCCTGGTAATGCTAATTATCTGGTAATTCTAAAATGCTACGTTGGCCTGTTATTGTGTTGTGTAAGACATTTATATACTAACAACTGCTTTGGATGTTAAGACATGAAGGTGGTTTTCAAAACAGTTTTACTAGCCACTGTGGCCAGCTGCCAAATAAAAAATACTATCCTGATTGCATAGAAAGTTAATTTCCAGAAAGGGTCAAACTGTAGTGAAAATCTGGTGGTTTAGAGATAAAAGTTGTTCAAAGTGCTTAAAAGGATTCATGATGGTAACTCCAAAGTATTGATACTGTTAGGACGCTTGACTAAAAGACCAAACAAGTGACTGTTTCATCACTGGGAGAATTTCATTCCAAAACAATGCAAGTCCTTCTCCTGTTTGCCTGAGTTTCACTGACTAGTCCTAGCGTGATACAGAAATGATTCTATCCACTAGAACTATTTTAGCAACTGAAGTGTTTAGTCTGTTAGCAACTCAATAATACCCCACAGTAAGTTAATGTCAACATTCTTTGTCAGATATTGTTTTTAGGGTTGATATTTTGGAAGGAAACTCGTTTGATTTGTTCCTATAAGCAGCTTTTGTGCATTATATATGTGTGTGTGTGTGTGTGTGTGTGTGTGTGTGTGTTTGTGTGTGTTTTGATCTAGTGTCAAGATGTCCACGGATGGGCACCGAGGTCCTTCACATTTTCCCTTGTGCCCTGGAGCCTTGTGATGCGTCATTCTTGCTCACATGATGGGGTAGCTGGCGAGGTTGGCGATGCCGCAGAGGTTGCCATGGTTACGTGCCATCAGGATGTAGCCTTTGTTACCCCAGGTATCACTCCAGCTGTCAGGGGAAGACAAGAAAAGGTGAGAAGATGGGGAGAGGAGAAGAGAGACAGAAGGAGAGAGAGAAAGCAGGGGTTCAGTAGGACTAGAAGTCTAATGGTGTTTCAACTTATCATTTTGATAAAATATGACCGACAGCAAGCATCACGTCAACATTACAGGCATACGAATAGTCTTTTTGTCCCATTTTGGTCACCATACTGCTGTCAGACGCCAGCTAGACAACTGACATGTCCCACCTGTTCTTGACGATCCAGTATTTCTTGCCCTTGGAGGTCACTCCATAGCCCACTGCCAGCACGGCGTGATTTATGTCGTCCTTGTTACAGTTGCGGTCGTAGTAAATACCTGGACACACAACAGAGGAAGACACGGAGCTAAATCAAGGATAGTGAAAGATAGTTATGTCCTTTGACAAATAACCAACAAATGAATGCTCATTTTATCTTGTGTGCTTCATACATGGAGATCGTTAAATATGAGGATATTTGTGTGAAAGTCCACTGACTGTGTCAAACATCTATTTCTGTATCACCGCTTTGCCACATTTTAAATAAAGACAAGAGAGGTGAGCAGACTGAGAGGTGAGCAGACTGAGGGTGGCTTCAAAATTGAGATAAAATCCTGTTCATGATGGTTATAGTGTCTTTAAAGAGTTCAGAACTCATTGATATTGAACTGAAGTGCATAGTGGACAAGTAACAAGAAAACATCCTTTCTTTGGTTTGTGTTCCTTGTTGACCTTTATATATGAAGAAATACAAGCAAAACAAAATTACAACCAAAACACAAAGTCAAAATACTAGTTCGTCACACAACTGGCCAGGGCGCCCTAAGCAGTAAGAACTATACTTCCGTGTTTTGACAGCCACGGGGAGGTGGAGGAAGAAGCTGGGGATCGGGATGTGGACTGTGGTTGGGACCAAGTGGTAACGGCCAGAACCGGAAATTGGAGCCGAAGTGCCTTAAGCTGCAGTTCCAACCGAGCCACTAGGTGGCTGGCTCCAAAGAACTTCTGGTCCAATGTAAAGGCAATGAGAGAATTCCCAATGTTTACCTCAAAACACAAAGTCAATATTTTTTTTTCTCTAAGTAGTGGGGTCCCAGTTGCTAATTTTGAGTCTGGCACACAGTGGTTATCATGAAAATTAGTGTTCCTAAAGTTTTAAGGATTAAAAAAGTGGCATATTGAAGCATGTCTTCCTTGATTGACAGGTCTGTCAACATGTATGCCTCTGAGGTCTCAACCTCCCTTCTTCCACCCCGTTGCCCAAATTTGGACTTTCTGGCTCCAACAATTGACAAGATGGCGTTGAGCATAAAGCTAAACTCTAGGCATCAAAATGCCCCTTCAGAAACCAATGGGTGACATCACAGGTGCTGTGTCCATCTTTTTTATACAGTCTTTGGTTGGTACTTTGATAAGCCAAGGTTAAAATCCTGGCCACAGTCGTTTCTTCAAGGTCTCCCCGTCTGCTTTCCTGCAGTCTAACCTGATGAAAAGGACTTAAAACCCCAACGAGAGAGGACTACCCACCCTCCTTTAAAGATCCACTCCAATGATTTTAATTCTGTCACGCAAGTTTTATTGTGTGATATTAATGTTAGGAGAGTCATTTTTTTCAGCTTCAGAAGTATCATTAGACTTGTTTTAACTGTTTAAGCGCCCCCTCCCTGAACACAGACAACTCTCAGGAGCAACTGACAAGCTGATGATGACAATTCATTGACTGTCCAATCAAAGCTGATTAATAGATGATGTCATTTATTACCAGGAGCTGATTGGTTATCTGAGATGATTAAATTACACTGACAACCAGGAGAAGAGTTTCTCAAGGAGCTTTAGTCATATTGTCCCAACAACAGCAGTTCCAACATTTACAGTAACTTCATAATAGCAAACCTTTTTGTAAAAAATGCAAAGAGATTGTAAAACATGATTTTCACTGGACCGGATCTTTACAACATCAGAAACGTGGGTGTGTGACTGACCTCTCACGTAGAACTGGAAGCTGCTCTGCGTGGCGTCGATGCCCACAGAGACGGGTCCCGCTTTATACAGCGCCACCGCCAGTGCCCGCTCATCCCCCTCCGGGATCTCCTTGTATCCTTTGCACTGGGCAGCCATGCCTGAGGCGTTGTAGCGACACTGCTGATCCTGCAGGGGAGGGGTTTTAATGTGTCATGCACATTAAAACAACTAAGATTAAAACAATGCTTGTCTCAAATGCCTTCATTTAGATGGAAAAATCTCATCAAGCCATGTTTGGTGGAGCCACTTTTCTTCATAAACCATTTGTGACAGACAGGTTTGTCACAAGGTGCCTCTAAGGCCATGCACAAATGAGTCTATAAAGAAAAGAGGAGTGGTGCAGAAAGTGACAAAAAATACAATAGTATCTTTTTTCCTTTATATATAAGAAGCCAAAGGGGACCGGAGGGTGTGCTCCAATTATCAAGGCATCACACTGCTCAGCCTCCCTAGGAAAGTCTACTCTCGGGTGCTGGACAGGAGGCTCCAATCGATTGTCGAACCTCGGATCCAGGAGGAACAATGCGGATTCCGTCCTGGCCGTGGAACAACGGACCAACTCTTTACCCTTGCGGGAGTGCTGAGGGAGGCATGGGAGTTTGACCAGCCGGTCTACATATGTTTTGTGGACTTGAGGAAGGCTCACGACCGTGTACCTGGGGGGCACCCTGTGGGGGTACTGCGGGAGCATGGGGTACTGGGGCAGTTGCTACAAGCCATCCGGTGCTTGTATAACCAAAGTGAGAGCTGTGTCCGTATTCTCGGCACAAAGTCACGTTTTCGGTGGGTGTCGGGCTCCGCCAAGGTTGTCCCTTGTCTGTTTGTGATATTCATGGGCAGGATCTCAAGGCGCAGCCAAGGCGAGGAGTGTGTCCGTTTTGGGAACCTCAGAATTGCATCTCTGCTCTTGCAGATGATGTGGTTTTGCTGACTTCGTCCGAACGCGACCTCCAGCACGCACTGGGGCAGTTTGCCACTGAGTGTGAATGCACGTGATGTCTTTGAATTGATGTTGTCCCTGATGCTGATGTCTTTGGCCCGTTTGTAATTCTCATGTGCTTTTAGTGATTTCATATGTATTGTAATCAGGGCGTCCTTGTAAAAGGGAGCTGGCTCTCAATGAACCTCCCTGTTTGAATAAAGGAGACACACATACATACATACATACATACATACATACATACATACATACATACATACATACATACATACATACATACATACACACATACACACATACATACATGTAGATGTTTTTTTGCACTCTGTACTTGCAGAACCTTGTTGCTCCCGACTTCCTTTCTATACTTGACTTTCATAATTACATGTGGCGATACGCCCTTAAAAACGGTGTCACTGACATTTTGGCAAAAACAAAACAAAAAAGAAGAACAGAAACTTGAGCCCTGGGTCTAGCTTGGGGTACATTCATATCATCAGGTATTGTGATATGCTTTTGTAGGATAAAAAGGGATGAAGAACTTATTACTAACGAGCTGTTGCACTTCCCTCTCGCGTGTAGGAAATCAAGTTCAAGTGTGTTGACACCTGCAACATCCAAACTTCCTGTTTAAGATCACCGCTGCATCTTTTCAACACCCACTTCCCCTTAAACCCCTCAGTTTTTCGCTCTCTCTCCAGCTGAGCAGCATGTGACGGCGGTTAGGGTTTCAGTATGTGGGAGAGATCAGCGGGTTCTGCTGGCTCCAAAGACTGACTAGCCACAAAAAAACTACGCTGTCATCAAGTACACTTTTTCTGCTTACTAACGGTCACTATGCATTTTCTGGAAGCTGTGGCAAGAACGACGCCCATCACAAAGATATTAACACTGTTCTGAATTATTTCTGTGTGATGGGATCTGATTGAAATGTAGAAGCTGCTCCTGTACAGCCACAGGCCTCCGCCGAGGAGACCGGGAACCCGAGTTCCACGGGCTGCCCGATGGAAAGGACTCAGGCAGAAGCTGCTGAGGGGACGGAGACGTTCGGCGTTTCACATTCACCGTCCCTGCATATACTTTCCCAACAGACCTGGAAATCAAACCAAAAACTCCCCAGTCACCAGCCCCACATGGTTCTCTATTTTAGGTCAGGGTCAGGTTTTTGTGTGTCTTACACAAGAATGTCAGTGTGTGTGACATTCTTGTGTAAGAAGTGGGGTTGTTGTGAAGCGTCTGGTGTGTTGGTGTAGTGTTGTGTGTCTGTCACGTCTCACTTTCAACCTTCACCGCTGGCTAGCAGACATGCGAACAGGAGAGCCGAGCGCGTAAGTCTCTCCCTGCCAGCACAAAGCCTCTCCAACAGCAAGCCCTATGTAGCGCCTCCTCGTGGCCACACACGGTAGCTGGGTACACCTTGGACCCTGGCTAAACTACAAGGGACTCGGAGGAGGTCTGGCCGCTAGACGTCCGACACGCAGGCCCACCGGTGTGTGGATATTCCCTGATGCCCAGGAACCAGCCCCCAGCTATGGGTTAAATAGTGCCACCTAGTGGATACCTCGGGAGAGGAAGAGGCCACCGGAGTAAACCCCTACAGAAAATCAACGTCTACAGTGCTGTTGTGTTTTGTTCTAGTGTCGTGTTTGGCTGCCGCTTCTCCCTCTCGTAGCCCCCTCCCTTCCCATCCATCCCTGTATGTTTGTGTTATTTTTATCTGTTGTCTTGTTTCACCCCGTTTATTGTAAAGCGACGTTGAGTGTTAGAAAAGCACTATATACATTTGATTTATTATTATTAGTAGTAAGTTTTACTGAAAGTCTGCTGAATGTGCACAGGCTAGGAATTTTTCCAGGTAAAATGCTCAACATAAAGACTTAAACATAATGTTTTAAGCAGGAAGAGCCTATGAGTATCTAACAGTATCTACAGAAAAGAAGAGCCCGTACATACCGACAAACACCCAAATATCTGATTCATATGTTTTACCCACTACTAACTTCTGTGTACTTCCCTCTGTGAGGTACTGCCCTATCTGTAGCCCACATTTTAACCAAATTACCTCTCCAACATATGGGTAGGCCTCCTCAGAATCAATGCCTCCATTTTCCTCCACATAGTTGAAAGCGTTGGTCATGTAGCCGCCGCCACAGCCATTGTTTTCTGTGACGCAGTCCACCAGGTTCTGGGGACTGAGGTCCATCAGCTGTCCGGTCTTCTTGGCCAACTGGCCCTCCAGGGCCCCCGCTGAGCTGAAGGCCCAGCACGAACCACAGGATCCCTATGGACAGAGAGAGAGAGAGCATGAAATCCTTTAACGTTGCAGAAGTTGGCGTTTTCTACCGTCTGCCCACAAGGGGGCACCCTTTGACAATTTTGAGTTCAATCAGGCTAAAAAAAAGTCTAATTTTGTTTGTTAACTCAACTAATACTGGGCACTGAGCACCATTTTTCTAGTCATAACATAAATTTAAGCCACATAAGTGAATGAATTTATGCTTTGACTGGAAAACACTAAACTCCCTTTTCAAGTGAGAGCAAAACAACGTTGACCACAGCCTCCAACAGCGACATCTGCTGGCCAAATATTGCATTAAAACCGAAGACGATTTAATATTGCAAAAAGAGATTTTAAAAAACTTGACGAGACTACAGGTAAACTGAATTACAGGTTTACAAACCTTTTCTAAAATACGAGTCGTTTGTTTTGTTAAAATGACCACCGCAAGGTGTTCCTTCAGAAAACACAACACAACGACCCTGGGGGGAGGAAAATGCTTCTTGTTGTGTTTACTTGCAACGGAGCTGACGGGTGAGTTTGTACAAATCTCGATCCGTGCCTCCCAAAGGCTCCTGGGCAATGTGTATTAGGGGCCCTATGCCCAAGTCCAACCGGACACGGGAGACACAGCTGAGATGTGGAGAAACAAGCGCACATCTCACGGAA
Organism: Lampris incognitus; assembly: GCF_029633865.1. Lineage (NCBI taxonomy): Eukaryota > Metazoa > Chordata > Actinopteri > Lampriformes > Lampridae > Lampris > Lampris incognitus. Next base: position 51,866,747 of record NC_079219.1, read on the forward strand.
TAAGCAATAAACAGGTGAACTCGTTTGTGGCAGCCATATCTGATATTGTGGATCGGCCGAACTAAATAGTCCCTAGGGGTGAATGTGTGTGTGCCGGCCCTGTGATGGACTGGCGGCCTGTCCGGGGTGTCTCCCCACTCGCCGCCCCGATGACTGCTGGGATAGGCTCCAGCATCCCCGTGACCCCGAGTAGGACAGGCGGTTTGGATAATGAATGGATGAGTCTAAATGTGTGGGGCACGGATGTTGTATTGTGAATTACGTGGTTACCTACATCCAAAACCACATCTCACGTGGTTTCAGATGTAGGTACAAATTATGAGACAAAACGAGAGTTTCTGGACGTTGATGCCGCTGTATAGAATCCCCATGTATACACCAAATGCAGTCCAAATGGTTATGGGGCACAGGCCCCACTGCATATTTAGGCTACGAGGAGCTGGAAAAGACCAATCCATCCCTTACGATGCAATAAACAAAGAACACAACATGCATTCTCCCTGTTGTTATGTTTTTAGTGGTACGTTTTTGGGGAATTTTTGGATGTGTATTTCTATCTTTTCTGTGGCACTGCTGTGGGCTGGGAGAAACGGCATTTGGTTTCTATTTGTGTGTGCAGTTACACAATGAAAATGACAATAGGGTAAATCTTGACTCTTGAATTCCATCCATTTTAATTTGGGTAGGTAGGGTTTTTTTTTTTTAACTGTGAAATTTTGGTGTTCATATCATTAATATGCACGGTTATTTTTCTTCAACGAATAATATTTCACTCTGTTGGCCATTAAAGTATTAGTATTTGAACCTAGTATTCGGCTCTAGTATCTGAACCCCTTAATACTGCAAGTCCATTCACTTTCTGTTTGCGGGTTTCTTCTTCTTTTAAGCACCGCCTGGTTCCGTGTGGAGAAACAGCTCATCGGTCTTCATCGGGAGGCAGTAAAACTTGTTTTCCTAACGCTCTAATCTCCTTAAAAAAACTCCATCTACAGCCTGCTAATGAAACCAGCTCACCAGGGGACAGTTTGGACAGATATGGTCGAGGCTTTAAGAGCTTAAATTTGTGACCCCCCCCCCCCCAAAAAAAATAACAAAAAATTATTTTGTGCTCCCACAGGAACTGGCAAAGCATCAAGGGTTTTTTTTGGAAAGCAACACCTCTAATCAATGCCTTGCATAATTCATGGGCAGCAGGGACCGCAGGGGAAGCTTTCCTGCAAGCTCAAGAAATCCCCCTTTCCTATCAGGAGCAAGGGCAACGCGCTTATCAGCCACTAGAGGGCAAAACACTCCACAACATCGAACCTGACACCCTCACATTCCTGATGTGAAATGGATGTATCATCCAGAAAAACCCTGAAACGAGTGAGCAGTCCTGCGTCTTGCTTAAAGACCCCCCAAAAAGGACACGTAAGTCCTCCAGACTATTAGCAGTGAGTGCTAATTAACAGGGTCCTAAAGTTCATTAGTAACGCGGCATTACAACGGGCTAATCCGCCTGCCAGCGGAAGCAGCTGTGTAGCGTATTTCTGTACCCGGTGTTGTGCTGAACTCAGTAGCCCTGTTTACATACATTAGGACTCACTCTCCAGTCTGCTCGACTAATGAGTAATTAATTACCTTTCATAATGAAAAACACACTTTGTTGTCAAAGCCAGTTGGCTTGAAAACAGGTTGTTTAGGTTCCCCCGGAAGGTTTCACTTGTTGCTCCTGGGAAAGGGGTAATGGGCGGGATGCCAGGAACTGGAGCCATAACAGCACGAAATTCTGACTGGCAGCAACAAAATAACCAGACAAATAAAGTTTGTTTCTTCAAATGACTTTTTTGACTTTGACCGCTTCAGACTGTGAGGTAGTGCAATCGTACCAACAAGTGCATTTTAGCTTGCTACCCACATCATGTTTTAAACTTCGGCGCTGGCTTTCCGGGGAGTTCGAGGAAACGGCAGCGGCTTACCTGCAAATCCATAAACACCGGGATGCTGCTGCTCGCCCCCCCCCCCCCCGCCCATCCACCACTGTACTGCTTGAAGGGCCAGGCTCAAGGTCGAGACTTTATCCTCTACCGACCCCAAAATAGTGAAATGGGCTCCCGTCTTCCATCAGACTCACTTGTCTCATGTAGGAAGGGCCTACAAACGTCTCTTCTTCCATGCCGACCTTCGTCCGTACGTGGTCTCTAAGAACGACTATTACAATAATTTGTGGTATTGTCAAGCTGATAAGTGTGCACCCCTTCTTCTATGACTCGTCACTGTTCGTGATCGACCTATTGTGTACTCACACACTGGGCTTTGACACGTCTGTCATACCGAACAATGCCCAGCTAATCCGTAATGGGAATCCTCTATTCCTCCCCTTACTGTTGGTGCTCTACCTTCTGTGCACTGTGCCATGTGCTGTTGGCCATGATACCGTTTCTGTTTTGTGCTCCATGAGGCCGGTCGGTGGCACGTGAGCATATCTGCTAATCTGCTCCCTCCCCCGAGTTGCTTCGGCTGAAAGCATCTGCTAAATGAGAACTGTAACTGCAGTTCCGGCTCCTTGTCGCCTTGTTAAATTCTTCATATGTTGTTTGAATGCTTAACCATGTTAAAATATAAAACTAGACCTGACTCCTGTCGTCCTTTGTGCTCTGTCGAGAAGCCAACATGTCAGTGTTGAGTTTATTCTCTACCAGTGTGAGCTGAAGACAGCACGGCGCTCAGTGCTGCTGAACTAGCTTGGTTTGTGGTTTCACAGCTTTTCTGCACCCGACCACAGGGTCTAGGGTTGGAGAGGTGAACCGAAAGAACCTTTGCCCCCCTGACCTGGTTCTTGACAGGCGTCACCATTCCCTTCTTGCGGTAGTCGATGGACTTGGGCAGCCTCTCCAGCGTGTCGTCGTGGGCCATGGTGAAGCGCCGGTCCCTGGAATCGGGCATCTGGAGACCAGTCATCTTCTCAACCACTTCTTCTGATGTCTGAATGGAGAGAGAGAGAATGAGAGATGGAGGGGAGAGAGAGAGAGAGAGAGAGAGAGAGAGAGAGAGAGAGAGAGAGAGAGAGAGAGAGATGGAGGAGAGAGAGAGATGAAGGAGAGAGAGGAGAGACAGAGAGAGATGGAGGAGAGAGCGAGCGAGCGAGAGAGAGAGAGAGAGAGAGAGAGAGAGAGAGAGAGAGAGAGAGAAGAGAGAGAGAGAGAGAGAGACAGAGGGGAGAGAGAGAGACGGAGGGGAGAGAGAGCAAGCGAGAGAGACAGACAGAGGGGGGAGAGAGAGACGGAGGGGAGAGAGAGACAGACAGAGGAGAGAGCGAGCGAGAGAGAGACGGAGGGAGAGAGAGAGAGAGAGAGAGAGAGAGAGAGAGAGAGAGAGAGAGAGAGAGAGAGAGAGAGAGATGGAGGAGAGACAGAGAGAGAGGTTAGAGTTCACCACTTCAAATGTTTTGCTGATGTTGCCGTGCAGAATGACTTCCGGTGTAAACAGGAAACCCTCTGCAGTGTTTCTGCTGTTTAACTAAATCTGGCAAATTTTCAATTGGCATTTTTTATTTTTCACACATTCTGAACAAAGATACATAATACTGATATCTATTACTATTCAATTATAATTATGTTATATATATTATTCCCATTATGCTCTATTATCAATTACTCCTAAAAGGAACTGTGTGACTACCGTTACACCCCGCACCTCCTCCCCATCACTCCCGTTCGTCACTATTTACTTATCCATCATCTGTCATGGTGCAGTACACTGAACAACGCAGGGTTGTTGTTTTAACTGTTTATCTATCGTCTCTGTATTTTCATCATTCCAGTGGGTATGCGAGTGGGGAGCCAGATGTGAGTATGTGTCCTGGTCGCTGCACTAGCGCCTCCTCTGGTTGGTCGGCCGCCTGTTCAGGGGGGGGGGACTGGGGGGGGGGTAGCGTGATCCTCCCACGCACTACGTCCCCCTGGTGAAACTCCTCACTGTCAGGTGAAAAGAAGCGGCTGGTGACTCCACATGTATGGGAAGGGGCATGTGGTAGTGAGCAGCCCTCCCCGGATCGGCAGAGGGGGTGGAGCAGAGACCGGGACGGCTCGGAAGGGTGGGGTAATTGGCCGGGTACCATTGGGGAGAAATAGGGGCGAAAAAGCCACGAAAAAAAAAAGAATCAACGAAACTTTATCTGAGCACAACAGATCATAAGCCAAACGATAGCACGGGGTCAAAGGTCAGAGCCCCAGGACCCTGACAACAGATGCAACAACAAACTAAAGATGAAGATGGAAAAATGCTCAGGTAAGAAACAAGAGAGTTAACAGCTGAGGAGAGAGAGACAAAAGGATTTATTTGTAGACTGAGGATGAGCGTGTTGGAGTCGGTGGAGACGAGGTGAAGACGAGGTGGAGACGAGGTGGAGAAGAGGTGAAGACGAGGTGAAGACGAGGTGGAGACGAGGTGGAGAAGAGGTGGAGAAGAGGTGAAGACGAGGTGGAGAAAAGGTGAAGACGAGGTGGAGACGAGGTGAAAACGAGGTGAAGACGAGATGAAGATGAGGTGGAGACGAGGTGAGGGAGATGAAAACGAGGTGGAGACGAGATGAAGATGAGGTGGAGACGAGGTGAGGGAGATGAAGACGAGGTGGAGACAAGGTGGAGATGAGATGAAGACGAGGTTCAGACGAGGTGAGGGAGATGTGAGTCAGGATGGAGGAGAGCGTTTCTCTCAGAGGATCTGTTTACTGTAAACGTATAAATACAACATTCAAAAGGGAGGAAGACGGAGGACTATTGAGTTACAAGAGTCCTGGAAAACCATCGCAGGGTATGTCATGCCCAAAACTGTTATCTTCCAACTATTGATTTGATATCTGTTACCCGTTCACTGCCCGTCAGAGTCACAGATGGCTGGAGCCTTTCCCAGCATGCACCTGGGGGAGGCAGGGAGACGCCGCAGGGCGCTAAGTGACACTCCATCACTTACAAAGTCTCCTCTCATACCTTTAATTCAAAGTCTCCAACATGGAAGTGGTTGGAGGTTGGGGGGGGACACCTGAAAGCACCGAAACAAGTAGTCCACTAACCGATGAGTCCGTCCACACAACATGAACAGGGGAAATAACCACCGGCTGCAGCCCGAACAGCCGAGCTCCTCCAAGAAACCCCAAAGACCACGAGGAGGAGCGGCAGAAACCAGACCGAGGGGCCCGGCTCACACCCAGCACCCGCTTATAAACCATCCGTCAGATAAAAAGAAAGAGGAACAATGACAGAGAAGAGGATGAAGGCTAAAAAAAGAAGTCCGAACCAGAGAAGAGGATGAGGGACGGGGATGTGAGAGGAAGGAGAAGTAAGAAGATGAGGAGAGAGCGGGTTTATATAAGAGAAGGATTTAGGACCTGCCGGATAAGGACTGTAAGACCATATGAGTGATGAGAAAAGTTCTTAACTCTCAGCGTTTTAATGACTCGTGTCTTTAAAAACGTGGCGACAAGAATTATCAACCAAAGCATTTGGGGGAAATCAAACTGTCAGACCTGCACGCCTCCAAAATGTCTTAATGCCCTGGTGACTAAAGGGCTTCATCACAAGAAAGTCTTTTTTTGGGGGGGGGGGGATTTTCTCCCCCTTTTCCTTCCCAATTGTACCTGGCCAATTACCCCACTCTTCCGAGCCATACGGGCCGCTGCTCCACCCCCTCTGCTGATCCGGGGAGGGCTGCATACTACCACATGCCTCCTCCGATACATGTGGAGTCGCCAGCCGCTTCTTTTCACCTGACAGTGAGGAGTTTCACCAGGGGGATGTAGCACGTGGGAGGACCATGCTATTCCCCCCCAGTTCCCCCTCCCCCCGAACAGGCGCCCTGACCAACCAGAGGAGGCGCGAGTGCGGCAATCAGGACACATATCCACACCCGGCCTCCCACCCATAGACAAGGCCAATTGTGACTGTAGGGATGCCTGACCAAGCTGGAGGTAACGCGGGGATTCGAACCGGCGATCCCTGTGCTGGTAGGCAACAGAATAGACCGCTACACTACCCGGATTCCCTAAAGTCTTTTTAAATATTTTTTCCTTTCACCTAAACACTCCTCATCTCCTCCATCCATCCTCATTTCCTGACCACCTGTTCCATTAAGGGAAGTGTTCATTAACAGTAACCAGCACCCTCGACCCCCATCACCAGCAAATAGGCCTGACCCACTGACGAGTCACACCTCCAACAGGAAACCCCCTTTTGTTGTTCTATGTGTCACGGGTCTGGCCGTCTATCCACGTTTAGATACTTTACAGGCAGCTTGTGCTTCCTCTTTCCTCTCAGCTCTAACCGGCCCGCGAGCCGTCCGTCGTGACACATATTCCACGACAGCTGATTTCGTGGTCGATCGGCTCCTCGTTTGGCCTCCGCAGGCTGAAGTGGTCGAGTGCTTTAGCAAACACACAGCTGGCTGCCGTCTGCGGCTGCTAAGCCCCGGCCGGCTCCGCCCCCAGCTCTCAAATATAAAGGATCACGAGCACTTAGCGGTGCTTTTTCGTGGATTTATTTATTTATTTGCCCCACTGACCCCAAAATATGGCGTTGTCTGGCAGACACGCGTGACCTGGCCGGCGGGCAGACGGGAGTTAAACTGAGCGAAAGGGTGTCAGACACACCGGCCCAAGGCGGAGGACGGGAACGGGACATAAGAGACGTGTTTACGCGGTGAGATGCTGGAGGCTGCACAGAGGATGCTTGGGTGGGGAAATGGTCAGTCGAGTCAGCTGGAAGCTTCTGTGAATCACATTTAAGACGCGACCCAGCCTGCCTGAAGTGTTGTGCGAGGAAGGAAGACAACAAGCCCAAAAAGAGTGCTTACTTCTGTGCTTTCTTCTGTATGAACAGAATTAACACACATATTATCAAAGCTTCAAAGGTGAATTTTATGCCCTGAACTTGACTTTATACTTCAAAAAAGTAAGTAAAAAATAAAATAAGATAGGAATAATAGCTACAATAAAACAGATGTGTGTGTGTATATACTGTATGTATAAGCCCAACAAGCTGTGGCGCTAGCCACTTACAGCTTATGTTAAGTTTGTAAGTCAGTACGCTACGACTCGGGATCACAACTAATGTGAGTCCGTGTGGCGGTCCCTGATGCCCGGCACTGCGTGGCAGAGACTGTCAGACTTGGTCTGGCATCACCTTTGACCTTCCCATGGTGCAGCAGATTGGGACTCTGATGCTGTTTCTGAAACATACATAGAGTACCAACACACATACAGTATCTAATGTGGGCCCGGGTTCAAATAGCATGGTTGGGTAAGCACATCTGGGTGCTAATAGCATCTGCTAATGTTTTTATGCCAATTTTAGTGTCCATCCATCCATCCATCCATCCATCCATCCATCCATCCATCCATCCATCCATCCATTATCCAAACCGTTTATCCTGCTCTCAGGGTTGCGGGGATGCTGGAGCCTATCCCAGCAGTCATTGGGCAGCAGGCGGGGAGACACGCTGGACAGGCCGCCAGTCCATCACAGGACCAACCCACATTCACACCGAGGGACAATTTAGTACGGTCGATTCACCTGGACTACCTCGGGGCTTGAACCCAGGACCTTCTTGCTGCAAGGTGACCGCGCTAACCACTGCGCCACCGTGCCGCCCTAATTTCAGTGTTTTGAATCGTAAAAAAAACTTGATGGAAATGGAAAATATTGCATACAATCCCCCAAATTTTGAATGAAAGCTTTTGTGTTTGGGAACAGCTGCCTGATCAGCTGTTTCTGGATCTGAGCTGGTCCACTTCCCTCACTGTTGTTGAAGTGTGGACATAATGACGTATGGCATGTAGGCCTACTTTCAGGGTTTCATTCACTCAAACAGAGCCTGATGGAAATGCATCTTGATTTGTGTTATCTATTTTGTGACATCTGTTTGTGATGTGATGGCTGGCACGCTGAACCCAGACTTGGCGTCTACTCACCATGTCTCCCAGGTGGTTCATGCCCAGCTCGTAGGAGTGCATGCCCAGCGCCGCTTCCTGGTTGTGGGCCTCAATCATGAGCATGTTCTTCTCCCAGATGGCTCTCCGGATCCCCTCCTCATCCTGAGACGTGGCAAGAAATGGTACAAAAGCACTCAGTGAAGGTGAACAGGTGTCACACTGTGAGATCTGCAGACAGCCGAGACAGCTTTAACATCATGTGTCGAGTTTGATGCTGCCGTTTTTCAGAAATAAGCCTCTAATTTGCTTTCTAGTAAAATCACATTAGCAGAAATAACATTTTTCCTGGTTATCACCAGCCAGGCAAGGTGCAAAATCAACTTCAATGTATGTGAATTTTTCTCTTAAAATCCTGGCATCCATTTGGTCTTGATGAGAAATATGATAATAAATCACTTGTTGATTAAATCCCTTTTTTTCTCCTTTAAAGGATTACAATAATGACCTTCTGTGATGGCACATCAATCACTATGCAGACAGTTGTCATGCTACTCTCACCTTGGTTGCCTATAAATTACCATGCGGGTGTCTCCATTTTACAACAAACAGTCTAGTGGGAACATTTTCTGTTTGTACATTTTTTTGGGGGGTTTTTTGTGTGTGTACCTTTTGCCCTATGGAGCATCTTTCATGATTAAAATCTTTTTTGCAGCGGCATTGTGTGGATATTCCCTTACATTATATGATCAGTGTGTGGGTTGCTTTTGTTTTTTCTTATCGAATCTTCTTGAAACCTTTGCATCTGAGCAGCAGTATTATGGATTACTGCACATATATCCAGTGGCAACAGGCCATACTTGAAATTTACATGGTGTTACATATGGCTGACACACGGACGTTCCCAACATACACGAATTAGCGGCTTCAACATAGGAAAGGAAATCTACAGCCACAGCGCTAGTAGAGCCCCCTAAAGTAAAAGTACTACTACTACTACTACTTTCGCTGCTCCCCTTAGGGGTCGCCACAACGGATCATCTGTTTCCATCTCTTCCTGTCCTCTGTATCTTCCTCTGTCACACCAGCCCCCTGCATGTCCTCCCCCACCACATCCATAAACCTCCTCTTTGGCCTTCCTCTTTGCCTCTTCCCTGGCAGCTCCATATTCAGCATCCTTCTCCCAACATACCCAGCATCTCTCCTCCACATATGTCCAAACCATCTCAATCTGGCCTCTCTTGCTTGTCTCCAAACCGTCCAACCTGAGCTGCCCCTCTAATATACTCGTTCCTAATCCTGTCCTTCTTCATCACTCCCAATGAAAATCTTAGCATCTTCACCTCTTCACAATGTCATCTGCAAACATCATAGTCCACGGAGACTCCTACCTGATCTCGTCTATCAACTTGTCCACCACCACTGCAGACAAGAAGGGGCTCAGAGCCGATCCTTGATGTAATCCCACCTCCACCTTGAACCCATCTGTCATTCCAACCTTAAAGTAAAACTGCACGTTTTTCTTTTTCCTAGTCTACAATCCTCTCAGCAGGTCCTCTACGCTGCATTCCCACAGTTGGTCATCCCTGCATTGACCTCTGCTAGCTGATGAGTAGCCACAGCAGTTGCCATCTGGATCATCAGTGGTGTTACTTCACCCCTTGGTGCTGGCATGGTTGTGTTACATTACGCTATGATGGGGTGTACGCAGGACACTTTGAAAGTAGGAGGATTGGTCGTGGGTAATGGGCGGGGACAAGTTCTGCTTTTGTTTTGACATCTTTACCCCTGTTTCGCCTGCATTTGCGGTGGAACTGACGAAGATGAAGGAGTGACGAAGAAGTGACATCATGCTCATTTAAGAACAAGATGCGTTTCCCTTTGTATTGCTGGCCTACCTCACTCCCGAACATAACTACGACGATGACCTCCCATCTGGAGATCCAGTCCACTAATGAAATATGCAAATGAGGGAGGCAAACTTGGACTCTGCAGCAGAAATATCAGCTCAAGGAGAGTGTCAGAATTAGCAATATCGCTCATGGAATGATGATTCAGGCGGGGGAGCGGGGGGGAGTGGGGGGGAGCGCTCTACAGTGTGTTGTGCTGACCTACACGAGGGAGTGCTGACCTCTGACTGCATGCCAAACTTACCAACTAAACGAGCAAACAACACTTGAAAAAACATTCATGTTTATTCATACGGATGTGCTCGAGAGGCATGCACAGACAGACTCGTAGGTATGAGCACACAGACAACGCCCACACAAGTTCATGCATGTAACGCACACACTCACACGGAAACATCCACAATACGGAAAAAAAAAGCCTTGTGCACACAGTCACACAAACACAAACACACAGGCATATGCACAACAGTCCAGACACACACAAGCATCCATCTGCAAACACATAAACACACACACACACACACAAAGGGGAAGTCACACACAGTTGCGTACAAGCGCACACTCCCGTGTTCCCAGCTGTGCAGCAGTGACCTCTAGCCTGAGGTGTGGACAAGGAAGCAGAGGCACAGATGCTCGGCTACAGTGCAGGAAAGCGGCGCTGTGCTCGGCTCCACTTTAATCTCCACTTAACTTGGTACACTTAATACCGGCTCTCAGGCCGTTTCTCAAGTCATCCGTCCACCCTTTATCCGAACCGCTTATCCTGCTCTCAGGGTCGCGGGGGATGCCGGAGCCTAGTCCAGCAGTCATTGGGCGGCAGGCGGGGAGACACCCTGGACAGGCCGCCAGGTCATCACAGGGCCGGCACACACACATACACACACATTCATACCGAGGGACAATTCAGTACGGCCAATTCACCTGACCTACATGTCTTTGGACTGTGGGAGGAAACCGGAGCCCCCGGAGGAAACCCACACAGACACGGGGAGAACATGCAAACTGAAGTCACGTTCGACAAAATAACACTAAAAATGGTTGTGCTCCACAATCAAATATTCACTGCTTGACATTCGCAAAGCTTTGACAGTAACAAAGTGAAAACAAAGCATTGAGGGGGGTTTGTTTTTTATTCCGTTGCTGAGTTCCTGAGTCTGCTAGAGTGTCTGGACCTACAAGAACCCGTTGATGTCCCCACACACCACCGAGGGCACATACTTGATCTGGTCATCACCAACTCTGCCCCCATCAGCAACCTTCAGGTCAAGGACTTTGGTGTCTCTGACCACAAGGCAGTCTTAACTGATCTGACCCCCCCCCCTCCCCCCCGACTAAAGCGATCCCCTCAAACCACAACAAACTATCTGAACCTTTCCAGTCTGGTTTCAGGCCTACTCGCAGCACTGAGACAGCCCTCCTCAGGGTCACCAATGACCTTCTGCTGGCGGCTGATAATGGCTCCCCCTCCATCCTAATCCTCAGCTCAGCGCCTGACACCACAGACCATCCCATCATCCTCAAATACCTCTGGGACTACATCGGGCTCACCGAAGTAGCCCTCGGCGGGCTCAGCTCATATCTAACCAACAGGGCTGACTTCGTCTCCCTAGGGGCATCTGGATCGTCTCTGGAATGCCCTCCCGGACCACCTAACGGCTCCTCAGACTCTGACCTCCTTTAAAACAGGCCTCCAGACACTTTTATTCAGAGAAGCTTTAATTCAGCCGAGTAGCAATTTTGCTGTTAAATGTTTTTATTATTTTAATGCACTGCCAAGCACTTTGAGAGGGTCTTTGATGATGAGAGGTGCTATACAAATAACATTATTATTGTCTGTCATCACAAGTGCAACTGCAGTGTAAAACTGTAGTTGCGAATTCAAACAAGGGTGGCGCTCCTGTGTTAAGTTATGGCATGACATTTTCGAAAGGGAGATCTCATATCCACTCAGCATAAAAAACAAAAATTAACAAGATCTGTTTGAACCCCCCCCCAACAAAAAAAAAAACCTGAGTCCTCTGTTTTCCTTCCTGTTCCCCTTCTCTTTCTCTCCGCCGGTTTCATTTTTACTCCAGGGCCAAAATACAGCAAGTCATAACCTTATTTCTAGTGGTTTTGACTCCCATCCTGGGAGCCAAGTGTGTGTCCCGCTCACCTCCACTCAAATCTCGTCAGTTTTCTCCACCTACTCACTGCTTTCCTTCGTACACCACAACCGAGGCAGGTGGATTGCCACCACAACTGAAGCGGATGGATTGCCACCACAACCGAGGCGGGTGGATTGTCACCACAACTGAGGCGGGTGGATTGCCACCACAACTGAGGCGGGTGGATTGCCACCGAAACCCAGGTGGGTGGATTGCCACAACAACTGAGGCGGGTGGATTGTCACCACAACTGAGGCGGGTGGATTGCCACCACAACTGAGGCGGGTGGATTGCCACCACAACTTAGGTTGGTGGATTGCCACCACAACCGAGGTGGGTGGATTCTCACCACAACCGAGGTGGGTGGATTGCCACCACAACCCAGGTGGGTGGATTGCCACCACAACCGAGGTGGGTGGATTGTCACCACAACCGAGGCGGGTGGATTGCCACCACAACCCAGGTGGGTGGATTGCCACAACAACCGAGGCGGGTGGATTGTCACCACAACTGAGGCGGGTGGATTGCCACCACAACTGAGGCGGGTGGATTGCCACCACAACTGAGGTGGGTGGATTGCCACCACAACCGAGGTGGGTGGATTGTCACCACAACCGAGGTGGGTGGATTGCCACCACAACCGAGGCGGGTGGATTGCCACCACAACCGAGGTTGGTGGATTGCCACCACAACCGAGGCGGGTGGATTGTCACCACAACTGAGGCGGGTGGATTGCCACCACAACCGAGGCGGGTGGATTGCCACCACAACCGAGGTTGGTGGATTGCCACCACAACCGAGGCACGTGGATTGCCACCACAACTGAGGCGGGTGGATTGCCACCACAACCGAGGCGGGTGGATTGCCACCACAACCGAGGCGGGTGGATTGCCACCACAACCCAGGTGGGTGGATTGCCACCACAACCGAGGCGGGTGGATTGCCACCACAACCGAGGCGGGTGGATTGCCACCACAACCCAGGTGGGTGGATTGCCAAATGATCGATTAAAAACAGGTGACACAGTAAAATTAAGGGGACGGTCTAGTCCTCACTGCAAATAAAGAGCCAAGAACATGTGTCTGTCTGGTTACTGACTGAAAAGCACACCTTCTGAGACATTTGTTGTAAGTGGGGAAGTAGCGCCGCATGGAAACCCTATATTTCAAATAGACCTATTTTGATCATTTTAATAGTTTTGATGTTTTTCAGTAACCTTAAAATCTGTACCGTATCTATCTAGGAGGACAACTCGTTTTTTATTCTCACAAAAAAAAAAAAAAAACTTCACGGTGCTTCATTCTGGTCTCTTTAAAGGAGGTTTACACACCTGCAGTGTTTAAACCTCTGCAGCTCAATGAGAAAATCAATTGGACTTCCTCCTCCCTGTTCACTCCCCCAAAAAAACCCCTCTACCTAATTGGTGTCTCTAGAAACTGGCCGATGGAGAGATTTAAGAAAGTAAGTGTTAAATCAACTGACTGATAGAATGAGTCAGATACAGACACACAGACGGCGAGTTAAACAGACTGGCGGTGGATAATCATTCACAAAAGCAGGAGGGGAATGCAGATGCATGTCAACCTACACATGTACATACATAGATACTGTATATACAAATCTACTACTACTTTCACTGCTCCCCTTAGGGGTCGCCACATCGGATCACCTGTTTCCATCTCTTCCTGTCCTCTACATCTTCCTCTGTCACACCAGCCACCTGCATGTCCTCCCTCACCACATCCATAAACCTCCTCTTCTCCTCTTCCCTGGCAGCTCCATATTCAGCATCCTTCTCCCAATATACCCAGCATCTCTCCTCTACACATGTCCAAACCAGCTCAGTCTTGCCTCTCTTGCTTTGTCTCTAAACCGTCCAACCTGAGCAGTCCCTCTAATATACTCGTTCCTAATCCTGTCCTTCTTCGTCACTCTCAGTGAAAATCTTAGCATCTTCAACTCTGCCACCTCCACCTCCACCTCCTGTCTTTTCATCAGTGCCACTGTCTCCAAACCATATAACATAGCTGGTCTCACAGCCTTGTAAACCTTCCCTTTAACTCTTGCTGGTACCCTTCTGTCACAAATCACTCCTGACACTCTTCTCCACCCACTCCACCCTGCCTGCACTCTCTTCTTCACCTCTCTTCCGCACTCCCCGTTACTTGGACAGTTGACCCCAAGTATCTAAACTCATCCATCTTCTTCACCTCTACTCCTTGCATCCTCACCATTCCACTGTCCTCCCTCTCATTCACACATACTATGTAATCCATCTTGCTCCTACTGACTTTCATTCCTCTTCTCTCCAGTGCATTCCTCCACCTCTCCAGGCTCTCCTCAACCTGCAGTCTACTCTCGCTACAGATGACAATAATGTATATACACAGATAAATAAAAGCATATATTTAAACATAAATAGCTACATAAACACATAATGGATAATGCCCATACATGCCTTCCTACCTAGACCATATATAAATACATACTTAACATGCATACATATACTGTACATATTTAACCACTCAAAGACTTTGTCCATATCTGTGTACCCATGTCTCCCATGTCCCACTTAATGTCATGTAGTATGTATATTTGTGCTCTGATGTGTAAGTATATGGCTCAGAGGTATGGACTCGAGTCACGTTACTTGGACCCGAGTCAGACTCAAGTCACAAATTTGATGATTTTAGACTTGACAAAACAAAGACCTGAAACATGACTTTGACAACAATGACTCATGACTTGACTTAGACTTGAGCCTTTTGACTTGAAGGACTTGATACCATCTCCAAGCCCAAAGATAAAATGCTTTTATAAAGGGAGCAGCCAGTCAACTCTTCATTTCTATAATTACAGATCGACTTTGCATCAATTTGTAATAAACACAAATTTTAAAAAACATTTATGATTTGCATAAATTATGTATACTACATATTGCTCCGTTGTTAAAATTTTGAAATGGCATTAAATTTGATGAGGAGTGCAAAATGACTTGTTTAAGACTTGAAACTCAAAGTTTGGGACTTGAGACAAGTGCCAAGACTCACTTGTAACTTGGAAAACAATGACTTGGTCCCACCGGGATGTATATATGCTTATGTAAATGTGTATGAGGTAAACTACCTATGTACAAACACACACTAAGACACAGACACTAACCAGTCCATTGTATTCCCTCCTGTGTGTGACCTTCCACTGTTCCCAGTGGGCGTCCAGAGTGGCCTCATCCAGAGGATGGCCCAGAGCCGAAGTCAGCAGCAGCAGCACACAAGCACACAGAAACATTCTGAAAAATCAGCAACAGGGATTAAACTTAAAGTACATAGCAATATGTGGGCTTTACAGGTACATCAGAGTTATAGTGACATTTGTGTTATTTTTTTTTTACTGTCAAGTCAATTCTATTTGTGTAGCCCAATATCACAAATTATAGATTTGCTTCAAGGGGCTTTACAGCAACACAACATCCTGTCCTTAGACCCTCACATCGGATAAGGAACAACTCCCTAACATTTTTTTAAAAAAAGAACAGGGAGAAGAAATAGGAGGAAACCTCAGGGAGCGCAACAGAGGAGGGATCTCTCTCCCAAGATGGACAACGCGCAATGGATGTTGTGTTTACACAATTTACACAATACAACATTGAAAGAGGATAACAGAATTATAATGGATTTATAAAATGTATGAAGAATATGATGAGCAGTGTCCAGATGCCACCAGAACAACCCAAGAAGTTTTTTCGGTTGTTCTGGTGGCATCTGGACACTGCTTGGCATTCTGGACATCATTTTGGTTTCTTATTGCCATTGTCAGGACGCCAACGTGTCTCAGTATAAACTACGACTCGAACGCTGAAGCCCTCCAACCAAGGACGTTTTAGTCAGAGGCGAAGCTTCTGAACAGGCAAGCCGGGCAACTGCTTGGAGCCCCAGGCAGTAGGGGCCCCCGAGGACTGACAGAATTTACTCCAAAGCAGTGACCGCAACCCCCCCCCCCCGCCTTAAACAACCAATGGACGATTTGCAATGACATGACATCACGATAGGAAACCTCCCTTGTAAGGGCCCCATGTCATTCGCGTTCGCCTGCGCTCTTCGAAAGTGAAAGTTACTCCCAGCGTCCACGCCATATATTTTTTGGAGATATATATTTTGTCATATGTTCATACTGTTTTTATTTTGAGTTATTTACTGTGTTTTATTGTTCTATATATGTCTATTGTGCCAATTTATTTATTTTCTTTTGATGTGAGCGACAGCATTTGCACTAGCCTTATAGTGTGACAATGTTCAGGTTTTTATTGTTCTTTATATTTCGAAAGTTACATTATGTGCATATTTTGAATTAAAAAAAAGGTTTATATTTTGTATATTTTTTTGTTGGTGTCAGATTATTTATTAAATACTGGCGATGAACGCTGGTTGGGGGGGGGCCCTCCTGAGAATTTTTGCCGAGGGCCCCAACAGACCCTAGCATCGCCACTGGTTACAGTACACCCATGCCCCCAACCCGCTTCGAGTTGATTCCTGTTGTTTACTTAATTCTCTTTATTGCCGACAAGAACGGCCCTAACCCGCGCATGCGCAACAGCAGCCGGCGGCACCCGGGCACAGGTAATACGACACCTCCCGACACCGGCGTCAGCGGTCCGTTCAACACCTTCGCAGGCGAACGCTCATCCGCTCATCCCTCCTCTTCATTAAGCTGCTTTCGTTTGTCTTTAACGTTGTCTTGCTGGGTACCGGCCCCAACGAAACCCCTTCTGACCAAACACGCGAGTGCACGCGGTCCACCCTCGGCTGCCCGGCTTGGCGCCGAGTTTTGCGGCGAGCACGTAACTTTATTCCCGGGCGACTCCAAAACCGTGTGACGTTCAGCTTCCCCCATGG
The DNA here is from genome assembly GCF_029633865.1 of Lampris incognitus. Taxonomy (NCBI): domain Eukaryota; kingdom Metazoa; phylum Chordata; class Actinopteri; order Lampriformes; family Lampridae; genus Lampris; species Lampris incognitus. The sequence continues at coordinate 51,883,599 of NC_079219.1, forward strand.
CCGCGGTCCGTCTACTGGGAGTCCCGCATCTAAGTTTCCCCTAATGGCTGCGACCTGCGCAACCATGTCGGTCCTCTTTTTTTTCCCCCGAGGCAAATCTACGAGGCCTTGGTTTCTACTTTGACAGTTATAACGTGTCGTTATAAGCGTCATCCACGAAGCTTCGCGTTGGCTGCATAGCGACACGTCTTCTGTCCGCGGCCCCTCGGCTGAGCGCCTCTGCGAAGCCCCTCGGGACCGTTAAAGCGACTCGTTGGTCCTCCCTCGTGACTACAAAATCAACATAATCCAAATCCCATTACGGCTAATTTACCCGCTTCGCCCACCAAAACCCCCCGAATGAACACACTGCCGCCTTTTTAAGGGGGGCGATTACAAACTGAAACCAACCGTCGCTGCTGGTTAAAGACGGCTGGTACTGGTGCAGTAAAACTAGCTTACCTGGCAAGTTGAGTCGTCTGAAGTGAACTTCTGTGATGGAGGAGCCGCTGGTGGACTTTATATTGGCTGCGGATTGAGGAAGTGGGAAGAAAAGAGCTGCTCCAGGTTTTTTTTTTTTTGGTTGGTTTTTTTGTGGGAGGGATGGGGGGTGGGGGTTTACATCTGGATTCTCTCAAATACCAAAAACCACAAAACCAGATTAGCACGTGTCAGAATTCTGCACATTCTCGTGAGTTGTTTGATCAAGCACGATGCGCGTGAACTTTGACTTTAATTATAATCATTAATGATTATTCTCATTATATTATCATTGTTATCGTCATCATTAAAGCCATCAGATTCTGCTCAGACACTGACCCTTAGCTTGTTTTGTTCTTAACCATGTAAGGCGGTGACTGGATAACAGAACTACAGAATCTCACCCCCATACATACACAGGCACGGCTTTGAATTATGAATTTATCATTTACTTATTTTTCACCAAAATACACTCGCTGACTGTCATATTCTGCTGCACTTTTGGAGGAGGTCCTTTTATTGGGCGATACAAATGAAACAGCTGCATTTGGGGTGGACTTAAGCTGAGCCCGAATCCTCTGTCTGGAGGGCCACACAGAAAGGATGCTAATGCTAGTGCTAATGACCCCCCCAAGCCCGGGGGCCGAGGGACAGGTTCTCTGGCATATCACTGTAAACCCGTTGGAAACACGATTTTCTTTAAGCTAAATGAGAGTAATTTTGCATAAACATTTAAAACATGTACTCCAGCTTGAATATCAAAACCCACTTATATAACGGGTGTGATTAAACAAGCAACATCTCAGAAAGAAAAGAAAACAACAGTCGGTATTTGGTACAGACTTGCAGTTTGCCATTAAACAGTGCTTTGATATCAACATCTCACAAATCTGGGTGGGACCTCTCAGAAATGTGCCTTTCACTGAGCAAATGAAACGAAACCCAGCACCTACAAAAGACAATGACCCCCCCCCCCCACGCGCTGTGTGATGGGTAACGAAGGCTGCTGCTGCACGTTACAAGTAGGCTCCACTTTCACCGTTCAACCGCTGTGTACCCTTTTTATGACACCATAACGTGGGTGCGGTTGTAGTCAAGTCGAGGTTTATTGATTGCCAGTTGAGTCTGCACATTGGCTACGGGGAATTTGATGGTGGGATTCTCCCATTAAGAAGAGCACAAACGCAAGGTATCAGACACACGAGCAAAGACGAGATGTATTAATGTTTTCGGAGACAGGGGCTTTACAGACTCGTCTAGGTGGGAGTCCACTTCCCTGTTGTGTTAGTCAACAGTCTGCGGTCCTGAGCTAATGTGTCAGGACTGTGTGTGTATATATTTAAATATATATGAACACGTCTCATGACTACTATGGCTATACAGTCATCCCAATAGTCTACCACATGCTTAAGTCACCTTCTAAAAAAGGGTACATCCGGGTACCTCATTATGTCCCATGATAAATACCATTTTTACAGCGCGCGTGTTACTCACGCATGTAATGGCGGCTGAAATGGAGGCCACTCAGACCAGTATGCAGGTTTGTTAATGAAAGGCGTCAATATTCCACTTTTACTCCTTCTGTGACGGCTGCTACTGCCACGAGTACAAGTATTACCAGTTCTCCTGCTGCCAGTCGCAGCAAATCATTGATGCCCGGGCGCCTCCGTAGCAGAATGGTTACAGCGCAGAACACGTGGTCACATGGTCGCAACTGTCGCCGGTTCGAATCCAGCCTTTGTTGCATTCTTTACCTCTCCCCCCCCCCCATTACCTGTCTGCCTCCACTACCCAATAAAGGTATAAAAAACAGCAACAACAAAAATGAAATCATTGATAACAAAAAAAATAAACTTGATTATGAGGCTGCAGTAGGGTTATGGTCCTCATAATATAGTTGGGAACTTAAAGATCTCCTCCACTCAGACGTGTGTTTTTGTAATGTTTCAATTCAAGTTATTGTCATTAAAAACAGTGTGCAGGCACATGTTAAAAAGGAAACGAGGGAAATGTTTGGTTCCCCTACTAAAATATCTGGCCTTGACTATACTGATGTGTAACAAAGTTTGCCACTAGACCGGTGTTTTCACACTCCTCTACCGGAGATGGAGCTGTCTGTGCACTTCCCTAAAATCTGAGAGTCAAACGTACCCCGTGTTGTAACCTGTCTTTAGTTAGACTGATTACACATTTTTGGGACGATACAGTCCTACCGCAGACCTGAACTTGAACTCCGACTCGACATCCGTCATCAATGAGACACCTTTTTCGTCCATCCACCACCCTCGTCGCCAACATGTTGTAACCTGTCTTTAGTTAGAATGATTACACATTTTTTGGGATGCAGCATTGCTGTTCATTATTAACTTATCAGTTCACATGTCGAAGCCACCATTAACGTGACGCCTCTTGTGTGCCAGGTCTTCACAGGAGAGAGAAGAGAACCGATAACAGGTAAGTATATAGCTCATCACTTAGGGTCGTACGCCCGTTTGTGGCGTCGGGATGGTACTGCAGGTAACCATCTCAGGATCTCATACCCCGGGGTAAACAAGATTTGGTACGTCACAAATCCAAAAGCCAATCGCTGTCTAATATGCAAATATCGGGCGGGCAAAGACGCCTGCACAGAGCGGACTTGTCAGTACAGAGAGCGAGTTTGCGTTAGCATAGTGAAGGTTTTGACCGCCAGCACGGTTAGAGTGTGCAGGTTTTGGATGTAAACTGGACCCTAGAGTTTCCTTCCACTATCTAGCAAAACACCCCACTGTACTGCTGAAATGGTTGGGACTTATTCACAGGCATCGGGCTAAGGTGCCTGCAAACCTGGAGGGACTGCGTATCTGGGTGAGGAGAGTTTCCATAAACAAATACAAAATCCCGGGTTTTCACAAGAAACCGGTTTTGAAGTCTGATGTTGCGCCGACTATTTCGTTATCCTGGGACTGCAACAGCGAGCGGGAGTCAGTAATGTAACCGGTTATTTTCTTGCCCGGTGCGGGATTCGATACGGGGTGTACTGCACCACAAGGCGACATCACTAACCGCTCGGCTAAAGGGTCAGACCCGTTAGTTAGGGACTAATGTGTCTTATTAGTAGTTTACAGTAAGTTATGCGTTTCTTTTATTCAACCAACACTCGAACGAAAGCTTGTCGCTAGCTGCTGCTAGTGGTATGGTGATAGTAAAACTGTAAACTGTGTATTTAGCTAACGTTTCGAAGTTCAGCCATATGAAACGACGACGATGGCCCGAGGTGCGTCGTTTTTCACCCGAAAAACGGTGCGGGGGTGCAATGTAAACCTTTATTTCTAGTCTGGATCCGGGCTCGTGCAGGTCCCCCTCCCGCGCGCCACTAAAGGCGTCCGTCGCTGTACGCTCCGACGGCTGACGGAGCAGCGGTACAAGGTTCCTCAAGTGCGGCGTGGGTCGCCTCGCCCGGACGTCCCGGCGGTTTTGAATTTTAGACTGCTGCCAGTGAGCCACTTCCCAGGGAAATGTTGTTGGCTATATGAAGATAAACAAGTCTACTACTACTTTCGGCTGCTCCCGTTAGGGGTCGCCACAGCGGATCATCCGTTTCCATTTCTTCCTGTCTTCTGCGTCTTCCTCTGTCACACCAGCCACCTGCATGTCTTCCCTCACCACATCCATAAACCTCCTCTTTGGCCTTCCTCTTCTCCTCTTCCCTGGCAGCTCCATATTCAGCATCCTTCTCCCAGTATACCCAGCATCTCTCCTCCACACATGTCCAAGCCATCTCAATCTTGCCTCTCTTGCTTTGTCTCCAAACTGTCCAACCTGAGCGGTCCCTCTAATATAATCGTCCCTAATCCTGTCCTTCTTCGTTACTCCCAGTGAAAATCTTAGCATCTTCAACTCTGCCACCTCCAGCTCCGCCTCCTGTTTTTCGTCAGTGCCACTGTCTCCAAACCATATAACATAGCTGGTCTCACAACCCTCTTGTAAACTTTCCCTTTAACTCTTGCTGGTACCCTTCTGTCGCAAATCACTCCTGACACACTTCTCCACCCACTCCAACCTGCCTGCACTCTCTTTTTCACCTCTCTACTGCACTCCCCGTTACTTTGGACAGTTGACCCCAAGTATTTAAACTCAAATGCCTTTGTCACCTCCACTCCTTGCATCCTGACCATTCCACTGTCCTCTCTCTCATTCACGCATAGGTATTCCGTCTTGCTCCTACTGACTTTCATTCCTCTTCTCTCCAGTGCATACCTCCACCTCTCCAGGCTCTCCTCAACCTGCACCCTACTCTCACTACAGATCACAATGTCATCCGCGAACATCATCGTCCATGGAGACTCCTGTCTGATCTTGTCCGTCAACCTGTCCATCACCATTGCAAACAAGAAAGGGCTCAGAGCCGATGAAGATAAACAAGTATTACACGTAAATAAAAATCTCAGCCAGACGGAATAATATTGTAACGTGCCTTGGCTAGCGGGTCGAACCCTTTGGTCGACTGTGGTGCGTGATTTTTTTTCGCACCCGTTTTCGAGAGCGTTATTATTTTTCCCATCTCGATTCCGGGAAGACCCGCCCCTAACCCCACCCGAACCCTATCCCTAACCCCACCCTAACCCTAACCTTAACCAACCTAACCAACGGAGGCAACGAGTACTAGCCAATCAGAGGCAGAGTTCCCGGAAAACGGGTACGAAAAAAAATCACGCGCCCGTGGTGCGGGAGACCCGGGTTCGCGTCCCGGCTGTGGCGGTTTCCGGGCTGCCCCTCGAATTCGCTATAATATCCTCCTGCAAACTTTGGTATATAATGACGTAATGACAACGTGACAGTGTGAACACGTTAACATCGTCGCAGATAATTGTGTATGTTTCACAACCACTGCTGCGTCAGCCACAAGCTAACAAACAACATAAACAAATAAAGGCTGCGTACACTTACCATTCCGATACGTCTGCTTAGTCACCGACTTTGATGCACAACAGAGGCCGAGTCTGGGACGGACCGAGGCTCAATCATGTATGGCCGAATCTCTCCGATGTTCGCTCTAACGCCAGCCATCTAGATGCGCACCGCTCCGGTCAACCTAGTCCTAGAGCGAGCGGCGGTGGTGGGCGGGGCGTGAGGCCTGTAACATTTGCATATTCATATACCATGAATTTCTCAATGAGGGAGAAAGAGTAGACGTGCTTTCAGCCCCCTTTCAGACTTTTATTTGCTATTTATGAGGGGAAACCATGTTGAACAATATATTAATCATAGCAGAGTATTTTTACATTTTCAAATGTGTCTGGAGGGGTACTTTAAGATCAACTGAGACCACTTAAAGTGACATGGTGTTGGGTCTCCCCCCCCCCCCCCCGTTAATCTATTAAGCTCTGGAGTGTGTCCACTACAAATTGAGACCTCTGGTGCTTCAATGCACCACGTATTTCCCCTGCTATCCCCTCAGATGGTCTGGTAAGACACATGGGCAGTATTGTCATAGTAAGAGTGGATGTGAGCCTTTATTCTCACACAGAAAGTGAGGCTCACTTCGAGACATGATAACAATGCACGTGGGATTTTAGATGTGTTTTTCTTCAGTGATGGCTTGTCGGTGGTAGAGGTTACAGCAAGGTATGTACAGTCCACTGTTGAAGAAAAGAAATGTAAAATCCCACGTTCATCTTCATGCTTCGTAGAGAGCGTTGTTTCCTGTGCGTGAAGAAGCGATCACGTGTCGCTCGCTAAGTTAACTGGAAAATTAAGCAACTTTGCTTGAAGGCCACTTTATAAACGAAACACTAACATGCTTAATGACCATTATCTCAATAGTTTAGAAACGAGGAATGATAAATGTTTGTTTCTAGCATTTCTGTAATGCACCGTAACCTGAAGCACACATGAACGCTTGATAGGTTAGCAAAACTGAAATTCAAGTAAAACAAGAGTTTCTTTGTCCCCCCGTAAGTCACCAGATCAGCGCTTCCCAAGGTCACGAGCAATCTCCAGAGTGCTGAGCTCAACGCGGGCCCCTCCATAGATGAGCCAGCCCATAGGCGCTCATCAATGATCACTTACTATCTGTCTCATCAACGGGCTTCTTTTAAGTGTCAGGAATATCTGGCTGCCGTATTCCACCGGCCGTGAGAGTGGACGTTAAGCTCTTCTGAGACTCTTACCTCCGGTTTTCCCATATAGCCCAGCACTTTAGATAATGAAAGCCAGGAGCAGCATCTCCATCGATTCCAGTAGCCACCACCCATCCCCCAGGCTCTCATCATCAAAGAACATACCATCAGCCGGGGGGTCATGACCCCTGTGTGTGTGTTCGACTGAGAGGAAGAGGAGGAGAGAATTTAGAGGGTGATAAATTCATAAACGGAAATACGTTACCAAGGTGGTTACTGACCACATGGTAACCTATTCATCACGGGAAGGTATTTTATCTGAAGCCCTGTGAAAATCTATCGCTGTCTCTATCTGACTGCTCACGTTGTCGACCGGTCTGTTTCCTCCTAAATGCTGAGTAAACACAATTTGCATTCACACACATATGAGGTAACACATGGCCGTGTGGCCACCACACTTGTGTGTGAACTTGTCACAGTATATTGATTGTGGGTTTGTTTTTACTTCCGCCTGTGCACAATAGACATTACTAATAGGCCAAGTTTGATTGCACGCGGCTGTTCCTTCGCTCCACTGCATCCTTTTTTCTTCCTCTTTTTCACCAATGCTGCAGATCCCACATCTGTTTCCTGTTAAGAGCACTAACTGACAGTGCCCACCAAAAAAAAACAAAACCTGGAGCCAGTTCAGTTTCCCGAAATCCTTTGCTCCTGTCATATGACTGGGCCTCGCTGACTCAGACCAGTCACGGGCTGCATCTGCTGCTTGTAACCAGACCTGGTACCGTAATAAAAAGAAGGGAGATTACGCCACGGCAAGAGCCATCTAACGCCCCGTTTTCTATATGCATCCTGATCCATACATTAATGTACATACATTCTGCCCCCCCAGTTTGCATTGCGTAAGCCTAGGCAGCGATGGCAGCCGTCAGCTATATTTGTATAGCCCTACTTCTGGTTGGACTCAAGATCACAACGCATGTAGGTACGGATCGCCCCGGCCCAGCGTCTCTGCAGGGCCCTCCGGGTCCTCCGTTCACATTCAGCCGACTACATCTGGTGAAAGAGAGGGAAAGGATTTGATTCCGGATTTGAACTGCGTGCACTTTTCACTGACCGGTTCAGAGATTAGTGGCTTAGGAACCAAAGGAAAGCGGGTGGGGGTGGGGGTGTTAGAGCCTTGTTTGGATTCAAACAGATTAGATCCCGTTGTCTTTTTTAATTCCTTACGGAGGTTGTTTACTGGAAAAGAAGCCGGGTATCTGCAGTAAGGTTTGTTTGGTTTTTTTTGTACACTGCTTGTGCATCCTCCTGTATCTGAATGCAGTACACTACTTTACATCAGAGTACTCAGACGGCAGGATTTCTGTGTTTTCTATGTGGGTATCCTGCCGTGTTGTGCAGCTGAAGGTGGTGACAGAAGCGACGTGTTTCAAAGCAACAAACCTGCCGTTGTGTGTTTCATTTTGGCTTAATAATTCTAATTATTAATGAATTTAATCATAAAAACTGAATGCAAACCAAAACAAAAAGGAGGGATTGGCAAATATTCCAGGTTAAAAAGCACCAGGAAAAAAGAAAAGAAAACTGACTTGAGATGACAAGCTGACGTTCGGTGAGCGAAGGCCGGCTGTGCAGAGCCCGGACGCAGACAGGCCGTGCCGCTGCAGCCGGGTGGGATGGGAACTGAAGTGTTGTTTTGAACTCTGTCCCAGAACCGGGGGATTAAAGTCGTCATAATCCCCCAGTTGGGCAGCAGGAGATGCAATATAAAGTGTGTTATTAATGTGATTTAAACTATGCCGCGTTTTCTCCTGTCACGGCGAGCTCTGAGAGAAGGTGGAAAAAAAAGCAGGCGAGGGGGAATGATAACAAATGCTGGCTGTCTTTGGTGCAATTCAGGCAGTGCATTTTGTGCGCTTTAATGCACAAAGTTTGTTAAATGTGGGATCCGCGCCACCGTCGCCGGAAGACGGTCAGATTCCAGTCACAGTAGCATTGGATCAACATCGCTGACGCACTACAACTGTTTAAAATCCAGTCTCAATATTTGATTTAGGCTGCACAGAAGTCTGCGTGCTGCTCTCTTACCGGCGTGCTTCGTCTTCTTCCTTCACAGGTTTCCGTCAAATTCAGCCGAGTTCAGATCCCTCTTTTACTGCCAGCAGGAAACATGAACCTCAAGATGAATTGTGACGTCAGAGCTCCTGCAAGAGTTTGAGGTTTGTCTTAAAAGCAGTGTCACATCACCTCTGACAGGCTCCCTGCATACAGATGTTGAAATTGTCAGACGATAAAAATCAGCAGTCTTGGTAAATTCAAGTTCAAATTCAGCTTCTTTTTTTTTACTCTAAGCCAAGTAAATGTACACATACAGGTGATGTAAGTTGGGTTTTGTTCAGCATAAATAAGATAAAGGGAATAAGCAGGACTGTGAAGAGCAGCAGTGTGTGTGTGTGTGTGTGTGTGTGTGTGTGATGGAGGGGGTTGCCTCTTCTTTGTTTGACTTTGCTGTTAAGATTTGTGAAGGTGTCTTGGCCTCATTCAGGGACCCTTCCGCGATAACGGGTGCTCGCTTATTATCCCTACTGAAACACCTGCTACCCCCCCACCCACCCACCCACCCACCCAAACCTAATTTGCATTAAAATCCAAGCCATGCAGAACAGACAAGTGCACCAATAAAAGGGCCCAAGAAAGAGCTACATCACATGTTCGGGGGTTTCTTAGACAGCTTCCTCTTTTGGGCATGGTTTCAAAGTTACAATTCTGAAAAATCATATGCAAAAAAATAAAATAAAATTCTGACACCTGCTATTGCTACCCCAGGAGGCGGCAACTACATGCAAGCTCATAAAAGATCTGTAGTGAATTCGGGGGGCAACCGGGAACCGCCGCAGCCGGGACGCCACCCCGGGTCTCCCGCACCACGGGCGGCTACGTTAACCAGTCGAGTAAAGGGCCCGACCCGTTAGCCACGGGCTAGCGAGTCTACCCATCCGTGGTTACAGATCTTTACCAGTCGATAACTACAACGCCGATCTGCAACCCGGGGAAACGCATGTTTCGCTTTGTTGGTGGAGGGGGGGGGTGCTGGGGGTGCTAATGCAGTGTACGCATTGGCAGTTCCTTTGTTTCAAACGGATTTCTGGGACGCACCATTGCTCAAACACTGATGCAATTACTACATATCCCAGTAGGTGTCAGTATATTTGTGGTGAGAAGTGGCTTTGACGTGACGTCATCAGTGTTGTCAAGAAGCGAGGTTAAACCCACGAGCGGGCTGACGAGTCACTTATTTTTAAATTGTCCCGTACGCGAGCTGGTGTCAGAAGTGGCCGATTGGACACCGTCAGAGTAAGAAATGGCCGTTTGGACCGCCAGAACCATTTGGCTTCTCCCGTCCGGCTGAATGGCCAGTGCGGCGCCGTCGTTTCGATCGCTCTCGAGTGGCGTCGAAGCTAGCCGAGGGAAGCTAGCCGAGGGAAGCTAGCCGAGGGAAGCTAGCCGAGGGAAGCTAGCCGAGGGAAGCTAGCCGAGGGAAGCTAGCCGAGGGAAGCTAGCCGAGGACAGCGGGGAAGCGCGGGTCTACCGCTCTTCTGTGTTCGGCGATGCTGTGGGGCACTCGGACAGGGTTCGTCTAGAGTTCGACGACACAACAGCGACGGCTAAATTTAGCGACCTTTTTGTTGCCTAAGCGAAACGTGATACACGAGAGAGCAGGCTTTCACAGATGCGCGGGGAAATGGCTGAAGCCTTTGTTAGAAACTTGTACGAGCTGGCACAATGCCGTGAGTTCTGAGGGGACTAAAGAAGAGCAAATAAGAGGCAGAAATGTTATTGGCTTATCGGACAATGGCGTTTCTCAAAAGTTACAGCTGTAGCCAGATCTGTCGTTTGAAAGAGCTACCCGGATAGCACGCCAGAGTGAACAAATCAAGCAGCAGAACGCGAGTCTGCAGAGGACGCTGTGAGACGAGTGAGACAGCAGTTCCGTGCAAAAAAAAAAGGGCAGCAATGGCGAACAATGGTGGAGAAGGCTCGCCCGTGGGTGGGGAAAGCCCGTAGGATTATCAAAGACCCCAGCCACCCCAACTATGGACTATTTCAGCTGCTACTGTTAGGCAAGCGGTACCGCAGCCTCAAAGCCTGGACCAGTAGGCTCCGGAACAGCTTTTTCCACCAAGCAACCAGGCTTTTGAACAACGAACATTAAAGACACTAAGTCTGTCGCCGGACTGACTGATACTGACCTATGGTCTTCAGGACCTACTATTGTTGCTGCCGTTAGGGGTCGCCACAGCGGATCATCAGCGTACACACACACACACACACACAAACACACACACGTACCTTGGAATACACAACTACACACATATGCACATTTATTAAGGCAGGGCCTACACACAGCATCGTACATACACCGCACACTATTCACTATTATTACTGCATTTTTATTTTATTTTATTGTTATTTTATTGCTATTGTTGCTGCAATTTTGAGAAGCCGAAACACAAGAATTTTACTCTACGTGTACGAGGATGTAACAATGAAGGATCTTGAAATCTTTGAATCTTGAAAGGCAGGGACATGGTGAGTCACGCTATAATAGACAGCATGGGAAAACACATCCCTGCCCAGCCAGGAACAAGAGGTGCAGAAAGTGCAATAAGATGGGACATTTTGAGGCAGAATGTCAAACAAAAATGATCAAAGAAGTGGCTCCGGTGTCCAGTAGTACAACAGACAGAAAGGGTATGTTTTTCTTTGGAGCAGTAACTGAAGCTGTGTCAGCCATAACCAAGCAGCCATATTAAGAAAGTGACTCGTGGTGTTACCTGTAAATGGCAGCACTGTAGACTGTAAGAAAGACACAGGGGCAGACATCACTGTACTGTCACAGACTGCATTTAATAGACTGCCACAGCACCCACGATTGGTTACAACAGGGCCAAAACCACCCGTCACCAGTCCCTGTGGTGAAGTGCAGTGTAAAGGCAAATTCCTGGCCACAAGTCACTGCAAAGGACAGAAATACCAATACTGGGTAACCGTCATAAGGGGACCATACTCTCACAAGCAGCTGGGACACTGTTGCCAAGAGGATGGGTCTACTCATGAGAGTCGATTACATTGACACAGACATAATTGTTATGTTTGGGGATATAGGTCTGCTCAATTGTGACCCCCATCAAAATTGAACTGAAGGCTGATGGTGAGCCCTACACTCTGACGCTACACCATGTCCCGTTTCCCCTCCCGTCAAAAGTTTAGACAGAACTGAAGCATATGCTGGTCCTGGGCAAAATAGAGGAGGTCACTGAACTCACTGATTGGTGTGCCTCGATAGTTCCTGTGGAAAACAGATACCTAGATCAAGTGTGGGTGTGTGTAGCTCTAAAATGTTTGAACATGGCAGTTAAGTGAGAGAGGTACATCCTGCCAACTTTGGAGGACATTGCTCCAAAACTGGCTGGAATAAAGGTGTTCTCGACTCTTAATGCTTCATGTGGATTCTGGCAGATCCCCATGGATGCAAGCAGCCAAAAGCTGATGACGTTCATAACCCCTATCGGTAGATTCTGCTTCCGTGGCTGCCATTTGGAACCACTACAGCTCCAGAAATCTTCCAAAGACAGATGTCAGTGCTGTTAAAGGGCCACGAGAGAGTTTTCGTCATGATGGACGACTTACTTATCTTTGGAGCAACTACGAAAGAGCCATCTAGCAACCAGCCATCTAGCCATCTAGCCAAGTGCATCCAATCACTGGCCTGCTCAAGAGAGAGTGAGTGGATATAGAGTGATGGGCGTTCAGCATGACAGGCATTCAACAAGGTTAAAGCCATGCTCGCCTCAACTCCAGCACTTGCATATTACAATCCCATTTGGAAAACTATTATCCTTAGCACGGATGCAAGCAGCTACAGCTTAGGGTGGTGTTATTACAGGAACATGATGACGAGTTGCTAAAGATGAAGAGATACTCCCAAATAGAAAAAGATTGCTTGGCAGTTGTGTGGGCATATGAACATTTTGCACGCTATGTGCAAGGCATAGACTGTTTCTGTCTGCAAATGAACCACAAACCAGTAGTGCCCCTCATAAACACATATGACTTGGACAAAGCCCTTCCAAGGTGCCAAAGGCTCCTCATGTGCCTTTTAAGTTTCCATGTACTAGCTGAGCACGTCCCTGGGAAATAGCTGGTCGTCACCGATACCCTCTCCAGGAGCCAATTAACTGACGTGGGTGATGGAGGCATGGACCACGAGGTACAGGTATACGTGGAGTCAATAATAGCAGCCACGCAACATGATTGAGAGCTGCAAACAATCATGGGTTTCATCAGGAAGGGATGGCCACTGAAGGCAATGCAAAGCAATACTTTTCGTTGTTGTGACCAGTATGTTTTCGAGCACTTTCCTTTGACGTATTCCCAAAACTTCAGAGTGTTGTCCAATGTAGCTGCAAAGATATACTTGCCATTCAGAGAAGACTTCAAAAATGACACAGATTGATTGTCATTCTCAATACGTGTTTTTAAACACAGTCCTGATTCTGTGTCTCAAATTCGGCAGAGGCCATCATAGCTACTGGAGACTATCCGAGATCAATCTCTGTTAAAATGAGCAGCAGAGACTGGGTCAGAGTGGGCTGGCAAGGTTTTCAAACATTTCCTAGCCTTAACATCTCATATTCTTACACTTTCATCAAACTACTCTGACACAATGAGATTAGACTGGGGGTTACACTTGCAGAAGAACTCATAGTTGCTGTGACCTTTCAGGGTTTTTAAGCATTTCTTCAAGCCAACATTCCAGATCTTTAGAGTTTTGTCATTGATGCAGACAGCAGGAGGTCAGAGTCAGATGACCATTTGACGTCATCATATATGCCAAGTTTGTGTTCAGTTATGGGCTTCTCAAATTTTCCATCATATGCCCCTCAGACTTTGATGATCCCCCCCCTTTCTCTCAATTGTATCCAGCCAATTACCCCACTCTTCCGAGCTGTCCCGGTCGCTGCTGCACCCCCTTTGCCTAGCCGGGGAGGGCTGCAGACTACTACATGCCTCCTCCCATACATTTGGAGTCGCCAGCCGCTTCTTTTCACCTGACAGTGAGGAGTTTCGCCAGGAGGACGTAGCGCGTGGGAGGATCACGCTACCCCCCCCCCCCCCGAACAGGTGCCCCGACCGACCAAACGACCGACCAGAGGGGGCGCTAGCGCAGCGACTAGGACACATACCCACATCTGGCTTCCCACCCGCGGACACGGCCAATTGTGTCTGTAGAGACACCCGACCAAGCCGGAGGTAACACGAGGATTCGAACCGGCGATCCCCGGGTTGGTAGGCAACGGGATAGACTGATACGCTACCCAGATGCCTGACTTTGATGATTTTATCAGCAGATGAGCTTTCAAGCCATTCTCCATTGGGGCTGAACTTGACTGCGTAAACAGCTTTTGTTGGCGTGGTCATTTTAGGGCACGATAACGGGTTTACTAATTATTATAAACGGAGGAATAAAATAAACAGCTCGTTACCAGATTCAGCTTAACCGGAAAGAGAGGTTTCTTTATTCGTGCTCCTGCACATATATAACAATCACTCAGGTGAGACATCACAGCGCCACCACTGGTCAGGAGGCAGTACAAGTTAAATCACTGCATGAGAGCACAACAATCCCCACACAAATCAACACCCCCACTTGCTCTCATAATGCACAGTTCAAACACATTGTCACACTTGTCTGGCAAACTTGAACATCTGAACATCTGAAACATAAAATTACATTCCAAACATAAGATTCCCCAAATTCTCTATCTTAACCTTTGTCGCAGTCGTAACATCTGCCACCATCTCTGTTGTTGGACAATATTCTATGGCTATTTTGCTCTCATTGAGTGCTGATCGAACGAAATGAAATCGATTATTGACATGTTTACATCTCTTGCGATTTACGGGATTTTTGGATAAAGCAATGGCACCTTGGTTGTCCTCCAAGTGTTGTGGTTACACCGCCCCGAGCTGCCTCCCCGGCACGTTCAAGCCACTCCCCCCAGCTCGGACGTGCCGGAAACATCCGAGCGCTCGGCTCGCGCTCTGAGGAGACGAGCGCTGCACTGCGCCAGGTGTTTGCCATCATCCATCAGGCACACCTGCGGCAATCAGGCAGCCCTCTACAAGAGGTCTCCCAGAACACCACTCCGGGCTTCGACGTACTGAACCCTGCGGTAAAGCTCTGACAAGCCCTCCAGCGGTCCTTGCCCGCTTGCAAGTCCGTTTATTCCCCAGTGTCTAATATTCGTGTCTCTCTGTTTCCTCCCAAGACTCTCTCTCCGCGACTTCCACGGCTCCCCCGTCCCCAGCGACCCCCCCCCGTGTCTCTCTACCTGGACCCCCCCCTTCCGGACTTGACTACCTGGATCCCGGACTTCCTCGGACAACCCCTTTTGGATCACGGACTGGACTTGCTTGCCAGGTGCACGCACATTATTCAACACCTCCTTGTCATTTACATACCGCACCACACAAAGGCTGAAAACACTCACACATAGTCATATACGCAAACCACTGGACACCAACATAGTTTATTCACACATCCCACTAACCGAACGTTTTTTGCACCATACAACCCCCCTCCCCCTATTCCATTTATTATTTAGTGGCAGTATTTATCTCCCTACCTTGTTATTCCCCTTCCCCAATAAAACCGCCTTTTGGATTTTGAACTGTCATCCTGTGTCTGTCTGCCTTGGGTTTCGCCACACGGGTCGGGTTCTGGTGCGTGAGCATAACACCAAGACTTTGACGGGTACATATTTGCACTCACTATCTATCCCATTAAACAGTTCTACTGTGGCAGGATAAAAACACAGGAGACGAAGGCGAGTTTGAACTTTATTCCTCAGCTCCAAAACCAAACTGCAACAAGAACAAGCTTGCACCAGAGAGCCCGGGAACGTAAACCACGTTCACGGCCCTGCTGGGTGAGAGGCTTAGCCCCTAGTGTCCGCCACAGTACAAGATCTAGACCAGGGGTGGCTAACCATGTGCCATGGAGAGCCATGTGTATGCAGGTTTTCATTCCAACCCGACTCCACACCAGGTGGTTTCCCTGATACATTATTCCTCTTTGGTTGAAGGGTTGCTAATTAGTGAAATCATCTGGTGTGGAGCCCAAAACAATACCCTGTTGTACTGTGTCTATCACTCAGATCTGCTGCCCAATCAGCATCACTATGTGCCCCTAGTTTGAGTGTTTCTTTGCTTTTCTTGTATAACTCCTTGTTGATCGTGCCTTTTAAATCCCTCATCACATGTTTGGCTGCTATCATGTATTGCTGTTTTGGCTGTGATAAAGGTTGTGATTGCTTGCTGACTATCCAGCGTAGATCTGGCCTTGTAGATTTCATTATACATAAATCAAGCTGCCTATCACCTCCCGATATCTCCTAGGATCAGTAAGTTCACCATCTAAGTTTAGTTTCTGTTCACATTGAGTTGACCTTGACTTACAATCAGACATACCAAACGTCTCCAGTATTTCTGATATGTACCTCTT
Organism: Lampris incognitus; assembly: GCF_029633865.1. Taxonomy (NCBI): domain Eukaryota; kingdom Metazoa; phylum Chordata; class Actinopteri; order Lampriformes; family Lampridae; genus Lampris; species Lampris incognitus. The sequence continues at coordinate 51,899,730 of NC_079219.1, forward strand.
TTGGTTCATCCTTACTTCTCCCTCCCTCTGATTGAAATCGGTGCCTAGAAAGTGCTTAAGCTTCCCGAGATGTTTCATTTTGAACTTTGCTGCCAACAGTTTCTTCACATCATTGAGAGAATCATTGTCCCTGGCTGCAATGAGTAGATCATCAACCCAAATGATAAGTATGATCCTATCACCCCCTGTTCCTTTGGTGTATACACAGTGGTCTGCTGGATTCTGTGTAAATCCATTTTCACTGAGGTGATCATGTAACACTCTGTTCCAATCTCATCCTGACTGTTTCAGGCCACAAAGTGACTTGTTCAGTTTACCGACTAGTTTTTCACCTGTCTCTGATTTGACTTCAAATCCTTCTGGTTGCTGTATGTACACCTCACATCAACAGGAGCATTTAGATAAGCTGTCTTCATATCCATTTGATGGAGTTCAAGGTCACATTGAACTGCCATTTGCACCAGGGTACGTGCTGATGTCATATTCGCAGTTGGAGAGAAAGAAATTAACCTGCTCCCCACTGCATTTTGACCCTCTGGCAGTGTGGTCAATGTGTATGTGTCATTTTCTCTGAGAGAATTCATCTCCTCTTTCATAGCACTATAGCAATTCTGTGAATTTGATGAGCCCATGGCTTCATCAGAAGTTTGTGGTACACTACTACACACCATCCTGTAGCAAAAATCAACATTGGCTAATATTTGGTCATCGTTGTCAACATCAGATACATAGTCGTTCAAGTATTTAGGAGCGTTCCTATCCCCTCTGGGGTAGTGTGTACTATGACTATCTCCTGTCCTCCCTTGTACGGCATCTCTTTTGTCGGTTTCTAGTTTGAGAGTCATTTCTGGATTTGCCATGTTAGACTCTCAGCTCCCTTTTTATGTCTGCTCAGCTATCCGAGGCTTTGGCATGGGGGATGCCCGTCTCTTCCAATGAACATCATCTGTCATCATCAGGTCAGTCTGAGTTTCATGTTCAAGTGCTTCCTTCGTAATGAACTTCACAAGCCTGTGCTTGAGTACTTTCCCTGTGTGTGGGTAGTAGACTAGGTGCGCTGGGCCTTTCTTGTCAACTCCTACAAACAATCTCTTCTCGAAACCGGAGTCTAGCTTTTTCTTGTTTTGTTTGTATGCATAGCACACCGTTCCGAACACTCTCATTTTGGAGAGGTCCGGCCTCTTCC
>NC_079219.1:51905915-51995915 GCF_029633865.1 Lampris incognitus
TGCACTTTTTGTTTTTAATATCTATTGCATGTTGTTTGTTTTGATGTGGCACCGTGGTCCGTGTGAAACGTAATGGCGTTCCCTTGTATGTATGAGACATGCATATAAGCCAATGACAAATACAGACAGTCTAAGTCTATATTACCCATGCACTATACCATGTACCATAACACAACTCCACAACCCATCATGCCCATATACAATACTATTTACTCCCACTATATTACACTATATCAACTTATGTACCAGAAGTATACACTATATATTCACCTACCATCCACCTCACAACTACATAGTATATTATATACCTATGTTACAACCACAGCAATAACAGCAGTAATTTGTAACCAGTATACAGCAGTAGTATACTGGTGGTTTGTGACAGAAGGGTACCAGCAAGAGTTAAAGGGAAGGTTCACAAGATGGTTGTGAGACCAGCTATGTTGTATGGTTTGGAGACAGTGGCACTGATGAATGACAGGAGGTGGAGCTGGAGGTGGCAGAGTTGAAGATGCTAAGGTTTTTATTGGGAGTGACGAAGAAGGACAGGATTAGGAACCAGTATATTAGAGGGACAGCTCAGGTTGGACGGTTTGGAGACAAAGCAAGAGAGGCAAGATTGAGATGGTTCGGACATGTGTGGAGGAGAGATGCTGGGTATACTGGGAGAAGGATGCTGAATATGGAGCTGCCAGGGAAGAGGAGAAGAGGAAGGCCAAAGAGGAGGTTTATGGATGCGGTGAGGGAAGACATGCAGGTGGCTGGTGTGACAGAGGAAGACGGAGAGGACAGAAAGAGATGGAAACGGATGATCCGCTGTGGCGCCCCCTAACGGGAGCAGCCGAAAGTAGTAGTAGATTTGTATTGCACATCTGGTGTCAGTGGACCTGATATATAAATGACTCAATAAGAAAAAAATCCTGCTTGGCTCCCTGCAGGGGGCGCCCTGTGGGCCGGGGTCTGTAGAGCCGGCCCTGCATGAGTGTGTTAGGTCAGCTTCATGGGGTGCTTTGCGTCTACAAACGCTCAGACTGTGTGTGCAGCGACAGCGGGCTAATGTGTGTTCAACACTGAGCGTGACTGTTGGCACAGAACTTAAATGCGACAGCTGCGCGTGCTCCGTCAGCCTCGCCCGAACCCGCGGGGGCTTCGAACGCACGCTCACTGCGAGGCCCCTCTTTCAACTCGTCACGTGCCGGGCGGAAAATCATCAACAGATCCCGTCAGGGAACCGGCTGCAAAACAAAGTCATTCATGATTCCTGACATTTAATCCTTTTAGTTGGCTCCGTGGTTGTGCGTCTGTTGCTTTGCTTGATGCACACATGTGCCCGCAGTGCTTGAAGGATTAGTATGTAGACCAAGCAGCGACGGTACTCCCACCCTCCCCCACCCCCACCCCCACCCCCACCCCCACCACCACCACCACCGTCATCATGCAGACATAAAAAAAAGAAATGCCATTTCACCAACACAAGCTGCCAGCACATTCACAATTTCCCCGCTGCTTGATCTGCCACGTGCTGGGCCTCCTCGTCGTTTCCTCTTTGGGGATTAGCGTGTTCGACACGAGATCCGGCTAAAGTGGTGGGGCCACAACGTTTCTGCCCCCCCCCCCCGACACATATCTTTACAGCGGGTCAGATGAAAGGAGCCAGATGACCGTAGCTTGAGTGATGCTCACCCTGTAGCGGTGCCAGTGTTTCAACCCGGAGACGACTGGACGCTCATCGGGGAGGCCGCAGGAAGGCTGCGGGTGGGAGCCGCGGCGTGCTGACCCAGGACTCAACAGCCACGTCCATCGCCTCAGGCGGAGAGTCTGGGCGCCATCTTGGACAGCACATCATCTTTTGAAGCTCACGTCCAACAGCGTTACTCGGTCTGCATCCTTCCTCCTATGCAATATTAATTATCTTCGCCCGTCACTTACACCTGACAGCACCGCCATACTCACTCCCACCCTGGTGACCTCCCGTACTGACTACTGCAATTCTGTCCTCTTTGGTCTCCCCCTCAAGTGTCTTCATAAACTTCAGCTGGTCCAGAATTCAGCTGCCCGTATCATTACCAGAACGCCCTCCATAGATCACGTCACTCCCGTTCTTCAGCAGCTCCTTCGGCTCCCTGTTAAGTACCGTATCGACTTCAAGATCCTGCTCCTCACCTTTAGGGCCCCTAATAACCTAGCTCCTTCGTATCTGTCCAAACTCCTTCATATCCACCCGCCCTCCCACACTCTCAGATCCTCTCCTGCTCTCCAACCCACTACACCATCGGCCCGCTCGACTACCATGGGGTCTAGAGCCTTCAGTCGTTCTGCCCCCCGCCTATGGAGCGCTCTCCCACAAGACATTCACAATACCGACTCTCTTTCAGCCTTCACATCCCATCTCAAAACAAACCTTTTCAACCTGGCATGTTCGGTCTGATCCACGCTTCACTGAGTTTTGTGCAGATGAGGATTTTATACTCATCTGTTGTGTTAACTTTTTATTGTCTACCCTGCTTTGTTTTGATTTTATGCTGTCTGACACAGTGCTGCCTGCTCTTTTTCTTACTCCCTTTTTCCTCCCCAGTTGTACTTGGCCAATTACCCCACTCTTCTTTGCTGCACCCCCTCTGCTGATCTGGGGAGGGCTGCAGACTACCACATGTCCCATAAAATACACGTGGAGTCGCCTGCCACTTCTTTTCACCTGACAGTGAGAAGTTTCGCCAAGGGGACGTAGCACGTGGGAGGATCACGCTATTCTCCCCCCCCCCCTCGAACAGGCGCCCCGACCGACCAGAGGAGGCGCTAGTGCAGCGACCAGGACACATACCCACATCCGGCTTCCCACCCACAGACACGGCCAATTCTGTCTGTAGGGACGCCCGACCAAACCGGAGGTAACACAGGGATTCGAACCGACGATCCCCGTGTTGGCAGGCAACGGAATAGACCACTCTGCTACCCGGACGCCCCCCAGCGCTGCTTGGTTTTTACTGTGTTCTGTAAGGTGTCCTTGAGTGCTCTGAAAGGCGCCCACAAATCTACTACTACTACTACTTTCGGCTGCTCCCGTTAGGGGGCGCCACAGCGGATCATCCGTTTCCGTTTCTTCCTGTCTTCTGCGTCTTCCTCTGTCACACCAGCCACCTGCATGTCCTCCCTCACCACATCCATAAACCTCCTCTTTGGCCTTCCTCTTCTCCTCTTCCCTGGCAGCTCCATATTCAGCATCCTTCTCCCAATATACTCAGCATCTCTCCTCCACACATGTCCAAGCCATCTCAATCTTGCCTCTCTTGCTTTGTCTCCAAACCGTCCAACCTGAGCGGTCCCTCTAATATAATCGTTCCTAATCCTGTCCTTCTTCGTTACTCCCAGTGAAAATCTTAGCATCTTCAACTCTGCCACCTCCAGCTCCGCCTCCTGTCTTTTCGTCAGTGCCACTGTCTCCAAACCATATAACAAAAGGCGCCCACAAATAAAATGTATTATTATTATTGTTATTATTAGTATTATTATTATGTGTGCTGTGATCCACGGCACAGCAGCTGTTTGACCTTTGGAAGCAGCTGAAACTCCACCACGGCGGCTGGCCATGAAGGGAGGCATTTTGCATCAGTGGGTTCGGGAAGCTCGACCTTCTGAAAAGAGCCATGATGGAAAAACAATTAACAGGGAAAATGAAGCAAGCTTTTGCTGCTGACCTTTCCCGCATGACCTTTGCATGGTAAATTGTGTTGCTGTACCAACAGTTCATTGCTGCATGCTGGTAACAGGTGTGATGCAGGTTTTGAGACAGTCACCGATACAGCGTTAAAGAACAAGAACGTTACGGCACCAGGAAAATACTTCATAAAGTATTTTAACACTTACTCTCAATGAAGGAGCAGCAAATCTACGGCCACATCTACACTGTTGGTCACCAAAGAGCTGCGATGACGCCGCCACAGAAGCTGTTTCGCTGGTTCTGGGTCGTTCCTCTCCGCCGTCTCGTTTTAAAGGAAGTAGGCCAAGCTTTGTTTTGGCTAAACTTAAGTGACACGAAAACCTTTCATGAACAGAAATAATCCCGGCGTAATAATCACGCCATGAAACGCAGCCGCGGCCCAGCCTGCTGCTGGCAGGCCTCCGACCAGCTGCGAGAGGCGGCCTTTGTGGGAATGAATAAATAAATTAATACAAATAAAGGATGAGCAACCTAGAAGACACACGTTTTTGATTTCAATGCGCTCTCTTCACCCCCCCCCCCATCCCCCCATCCCCCCCACAGAGACTCCCATTGTCCCAGCAGGCTTTAGGTGCACAGCACATTTTCCAGACCTTGTGAATCTGGCTTTGAGGTTTTTCACATGTCACCTCATCTCCCTCCCTCCCTCTCCCTCTCTGTCTGTCTGTCTGTCTGTCTGTCTGTCTGTCTGTCTGTCTGTCTGTCTGTCTGTCTGTCTCTCGCTCAGTCTCTCTCCCTCTCTCGCAGTATCTCTCTCTGTCTGTCTGTCTGTCTGTCTGTCTGTTTGTCTGTCTCTCTCTGTCTCTCGCTCTGTCTCTCTCTCTCTCTCTCTCTCTCGCTCTGTCTCTCTCTCTGTTTGTCTGTCTGTCTCTCCTCGCTCTCTTGCTCTGTCTCTCTTTCTGTTTGTCTGTCTGTCTCTCCTCGTTCTCTCGCTCTGTCTCTCTCCCTCTCTCGCTCTGTCTCTCTCTCTATTTGTCTGTCTGTCTCTCCTCGCTCTCTTGCTCTGTCTCTCTTTCTGTTTGTCTGTCTCTGTCTGTCTGTCTGTCTGTCTGTCTGTCTGTCTGTCTCTCTCTCGCTGTCTGTCGCTCTCGCTCTCTGTCACTCTCTCTGTCTGTCTCTCTCTCTTTCTGTCTCTCTCTCTCTTTCTGTCTCTCTATCATTCCATAATTCAGAAATACTCAACCATTTTCAACTTGAGATCCTCGAACATCAACCAATGCCTGATGACGACACCCTGCTGCAAGCGTAATAGCTCACTTCACACTGAATGATCAGAATCAGGATCGGGATCAGGATCAGCTTTATTGGCCAAGTGTGTCTGTGCACACAAGGAATTTGACTCCAGTTCACAACAGCTTCTAGCACTCGCAGGCTCAGAAAAGACAAAAAAGAAAACAAACAACAGAAAAGAAGAAAAAACCGAAGAAATAAATGGAACAACAACAGGATGTTGGAGGCAAGCATGTCTGCACAGCAGGTGTGTCACTACTATAGAGTTTTATTATGGCTGAATAATCAACAGCCTATGCCAATCTGCTTCCGGTGTGGGAAGATGGCGGCCCGAAGTCACATTGCAGTGGCCTCATCCAGTACCGTCCATGCAGTGTCTTTGTCCATGCCTGCATCTAAGTTTGTCTTCATTTGATGGCTGGGAGAGCTGGCGCCGGATCGGCCGGGAGAGCCTGGTCTGCTGCATCCTATGGGCCAAGGGACCACGGTCCTTCCTGGGGCTGTGGCCAAAGAGGTAACACCAAGGGCGGTCTGACAGGACACGGAAGCGGGGCAGGCTAAGCTAACTGCTGGCCCATGCAGACCGGCAGGTCCGATAACACCGAGGGCGGTCGGTCTGGCGGCGGCCTCGCCTAGCCTTGACTGTGTTTTTAGTGTCATCGTGTGGAGTGCGGGGAGGTGTGTCGAAGGTGCCTGGCTGGGAGAGCTGGTGTTGGATCGACTGAGGTCTGAGGGCGGTGTGATGGCAGACTTTGTGACAAAAGAACATAGTCTTGTCTCTCTAAGTTTAATTCACAGAATATTGCACATCCTCACTTTTTTCCCCTTCTTAAGCACTTGTTCAATTCACAAGCAGTGATCCAGCCCTGATAACGATTAATCATTCAGCGTCTACCTGCCCTAGTAATTAAATTCTTCAGCCCTGATAATCAGCGTCTACCTGCCCTAGTAACTCATCAGTTACACAATGTAAGAATCTTGTGCACTCTCTCTCTCTTTCTCAATTTTCTGTAAATTTTCTTTACCAGAAAGACAGATCGTAGTTTACCACCTTGGTTTGTTTTTCTTTGGATCACAGCGGTGAGTGAGTCCGGTCCTCAGGCGTCAGGCCTCCACTTCTCTACCCTCTTCGATGGGGAGGTTGAGGCTGACGTCCCAGACTTCAGGGTGTGCATACTCTGTTACCTGCAGCGCCGAGTCCCAGAAGCTCCCCTCCTCACGAGTCATCCTGCCGACAACGCCAAGTTTGTGGTGGCAAACTTTGCGAAGAAGAAATAGTCAGTCTTGTCTCTCTGCATAAGTTTAAGTCACAGAAAATCACACATATGTGGACTCAGTCCCGCCAAGGCCAGAATGAGTCCAGAGCATTAGATACATGATTTTTTTATAGGAGGAGAAAAACAACTTGCATATCAGGGTGTAACGTGGTTTTCTGCTGACCCCAGACAAAGGGAGCAAGCCCCACATCTGCAGGTGCAAGCTACTCCCCCTTCTGCCACGAGAAGGCCACATACCAGCCATCTTTGTTGTGGGGAAGAGCCCTTCTACAATAGGGTAAACATGGAGAAAGCGGCCACTGTCTCAGCACCAAGGACGCGCCGACAGCAGCGGAAGGGTCAGTTGTAGGTGAAACACAAGTCGTATGCAAAAACATGTGAGTAGTGCGTGACGTCTAACTAGAAGCAAGTGGCTGTGTTTGTCTCAGTACCAAGGTTTCAGCAGAACCCGTACAAGCTTGCATGTTTTCCATTACAGCGGTCTGACAGGACGCGGAAGCGGGGCAGGCTAAGCTAACTGCTAGCCCATGCAGACCGGCAGGTCCGACAGTCATCCTGGCTGGCGTTCGTTCTCCTGGACAGTGATTTCTTTTATTATTTATTTATTTTTTAGATACATGTGTTAGTTTGGATATATGTGTTCTTGTAGTTTTTGTAGTTTTTGGATATGTGTTTTTGGCTTTGTGTTGCACTGCCGTGGGCTGGGGGGAAACGATGTTTCATTTCATGTGCGCAAGTGCATGAAATGAAACGACAAATAATGTGTTTCTGATTTTCCGATACACCATATTGCTTATATACTATATTGTCCATACACTATACCATATACCATACCACAACTCCACAACCCATCATGCCCATATACAATACTATATACTCACACTATATTACACTATCCTTATGTACCAGAAGTATACACTATATATTGACCTACCACCCACGTCACAACTACACATTATATTATATACGTATGTTACAACCACAACAATAACAGCAGTAATTGTAACCAGTATATAGTAGTAGTATGTACGTATATTTACAATTGAATATTTGTATTGCACAAACATTTGTATTGCACATCTGGTTTAAAGAGGTCATGCACATCGTAGACATGTAGGTGAGACACCTAGACCAGAAAAGGCTGCTTACAAAGTGTTATACTGACATAATAAGTGTCTGTTCCTGCAGCATGCTGCTAAGTGTTCATGAGAGAGCTGGCCTGTGGGATAAAACTGTTCCCATGTCTGCTGGTTTTGGTGCATACATTTTCCATTCTTAGATGTTACGTTTTCCCTTTGTCAGGCTTTTTAAAAACGGTTTTAGAAGCTTTAAGGCTGCAAATGCCTAATACTTGACAACAAAATAGACGTTTACCACAAAGATTATACAAAATTAATAAAATATCAATCAACAATTTATTAATATTATTTTTTCTTTTGTAATTTATTAGTTATTATTATTGTATTACTAAATAATTAAAATATTAATTAATAAAAATGTTGCGCTGTCGCCTCACAGCAAGAAGGTCCTGGGTTCGAACCCCGGGTTTGTCCAACCTTGGGGGGTCATCCCAGCTCGTCCTTCCTGTGTGGAGTTGCATGTCCTCCCCGTGTCGGTGGTGGGTTTTCCCCGGGTGCTCAAGTTTCCTCCACCATCAAAAGAAACATGCATGCTAGGGTTCATACTCCTGTCTGTGCCCCTGAGCAAGGCAATGGGAAAAGAGCTGGCGTTGGTCCCCAGGCGCAGCATGAAGGCGGCAGCTCCACTGCTCCTAGCTACACACATTTCAGCCAGGATGGGTTCATTTGCAGTAACCGAATTTCCCCCAGGGATTAATAAAGGAAACTTGGTAACACGTTCTATGGAGCTTGCATCTATAACGCCCTATAAGCATCTATAACGCCCTATAAGTGTAGCTTTAAGTCATTGTAAGATTCATTATAACCATGTATACGCCCTCACAACACCTCGTAACCATCTTTATGATACATTATGTCAATTTAAAACGGATTTATGCATTATAAATATGTCATCATTAGCCTATTTATCCGTCAAATGTCATAATGCGTCATAGCCAACTTGTTTTGCTGAAGTTTGTAGAGATGCATAGTGAGACTTCAGTGCTATTTCACAGTCTTCAGCCATAGCCGTTAGTCATTGTAATACACATTGTAGGAAAGTATGTGCGTTATAGATGCAATAGATGTTTATAGGACTTTATAGATGCTTATAGGGCGTTATAGATGCAAGGTTCATAGAAGGAAACTTGATCTTAATCTTTAAAAAAATCCATTTGTATTTGAGGAATCATTTTGCATCCCATTGGTGCCCCTTTCCTCCTGTCTCAGAGAATACTGTCCAAAGACAGGGAATGAACACACACACACACACACACACACACACACACACACACACACACCCACACACACACACACACACACACACACACACACACACACACACACACACACACACACACACACACACACACGTGCGCTTTCTCTCTAGTACATATTTTCTCTGACAGAGAAAAGAAAAAGGAAAAACCCTCTGAGTGCATTCAGAGGTAACAAACCCATAAATTAATCTCCCAGCATGCATATGGACACGGCTGTTTATGTTCGTCTGACAAACAGCCCACATGCTGCTGGGAACCCGGCCACGCTTCTGTCTGATCATGCAGAAAATGCACTCCTCACATCCAGCTAATCTGAGAAACGGTTCATTAAAACATGCATACATTCAGCCGGTAAGCCGCGGTGCTATTTGATTACGCACCGATGAGCCAAAACATTAAAACCACCCAGAGGGGGTAGGCGAATAACAGCGATTATCTCCTGACAATGGCACCTGTCAAGGGGCGGGGTCAGCCGAACAACCAATCAGCATCGCTTCTCCAAGAGGGGGGGCGATCACACGTGAGAGAAGGGAATTCAGAAACGATGAATGACAACGTGTATCTGATGAGACACAGAAACCTCCCAGGCTCTCGAACTCACTACCCCGAATCCTTAGAGACTCAGAACCCCACCCCACCCCACCCCACCCCACCCCCCATCCCGCTCTTCCAATCCCGTCTCAAGACACACCTCTTCTCCATTGCCTTCTCGTGCCCCCCGCCCCCCGTCCTCTCATCCACCCCTGATATGAGGCAGACTAAGGATCGAGCCCTGGCCTTGCTGCCCCCTCCTCCTGCCCCCGCCCCCCCCAAGCACACAGGACACTGCCGCGATCTGCCCACATTCAAGTCAGGAATCAGGAATCAGGACTCCTCAGACTTGCTTTCATCTGTGATTTCTGATGTTCTGTGTTTCCTGCCCTTTCGTATCGGTCCAAGTGGGAGAGTACTGCAGGGGTCGTGTGTGGCCGCCGCTTCTCCCTCTCGTAGCCCCCCTTCCCTTCCACCCCCCCCACCCACCCACCCCCCTGTATGTCTGTGTTATGTTTGTCTGTGGTCTTGTTTCACCCAGTTTATTGTAAAGCGACTTTGAGTGTTAGAAAAGCACTATATAAGTTTGATTTATTATTATTATTATTGATATCAGTTTAGGACAACAGTTATAGCAGTGAAGGAGAAGACGGGACAAAAGGGGCAGATGGACTTCAAGGGAGGATGTAATCCAGAGTGTTCCAGGAAGTGTGCGAGGCAGATAATAATAATACTGATGGGGTACATTTATATGGCTCTTTATCGAGACACCCAAAGCCCTTCACAGCGAGGGGGGGTAACTCACCTCAACCACCCCCGATGTGTAGCACCACCTGGGTGACGCACGACATTAATCCCAATCTATTCTGTTGCCGGTGGAGAGCCGCGATTTACCCTAGTGCCTCTGAGCAGCGGTCAGGCTCTGCAGCCAGCCATGGGCCCTGCAGTCGTGCAGACACCCCACGACCAAGAGAGCAGCCGGAGCCCAAAGCACTGCAACCCCAGAGGGGGGGGGGCGGGAGCCCGCAGAGCAACAGCCTCCTATGCCCCAAAAGAGCACAAAGCAGTCCCCAGAGGCACAAGCCAGGCCCACAACTCCTGAGGACACGCCCACATGGCCGAATACACCCGACCCAGGCCACCTGATGGCAACCCCCCCAGGGAGGACAAGGCCCCGCCAGCGCCTGCAGACAGCCAGGCATGTGGTACTACCACCACCCGTATGGCGTCCTCTCCAATGTGATCTCGCTTCGTGTTCTCACGAGATCACAGCATGCGTGTCTGTCCACCCCGTGTAACACGTCTTCCTCTTTTTCTCTGTTTTGCAGATTTTTATTTTCTCTATCCTAGGAGGGCCGTGTGACTGACAGCAGGCCACTCCTTTGGTTGCGCTAATGTATTACTGTGATGAAATGAACAGGAGGCCCCTTTTGGGCCAGAAGTCACGTCTCCTCATTTCCAGTTGGCTCAGATTCCAGCCGTTCACGTTCTCTGGAGGCTGCGGGGGGGGGGGGGGGACCGCTCGCTGCCCTGAAGAAACCTGGAGGATCTAACGTGACGTAGAGGAACGCTCTGCTCAAAGCTTGGGCGATGCCGAGTCCTCTCTGCACCCCCCAAAGCTCCTTCTGCTGTCGTCACGTGGACTCCTCGGTCACTCGGAGTTCGATTAACTTCACGGGTTTCGTGGCGCTAAACAGTTTAGTTGTCCTCTGGGAACGAAGACTCGTCACAGGATTCTTCTGTCTGTCTTTACTGATGGCGTCTGACGTCAGACGCCATCAGTAAAGACCTCACTCCAACAGAGGAGATGAGGTCATTCACCTGCCAAGCCAGCGTGATATTGCTATATATTACTTTACCAAAACCAAAGTGTGCGACGTGCTCGCGTTCACACTCATCCAGCAAGTTCCAGAGCAGAATGAGCCTTCAAGTCCTCGGTCATCATAATAACACGAAATTGAAAGTGAGGGGGGGGTCAAAGGTCAAAGCCAAAAAACAATATTCCTGTGAAAACAGGACTTGTTTCCTTGAAATCAAAGTGAGCACGGTGTCTGTCAATCACAACAAACCACACACAAAACAAGTTTATATAAAAGGACGGTGAGTCACACACACCACACACACACACACACACACACACACACACACACGTCTGTGTGTGTGTGTGTGTGTGGTGTGGAAAGGTAGGGTTACTCGGGGCTTCTTCTCTGCAACGCTGTTTGTTTTCTCAGACAGTAAGCAGCTTTCCGGGATGCTCTGAACGCTGCCTCTCGGCTCCCACCAGGAAACGCTAGACTGGGGCTCAACCTCCCATTCTATTTTAATTAATCCTCATCCGCGTGCCTGCAGTTCCCTGATTAGAGCTGGGGAAGCCTCGCTCCCTCTCTCTCTCTCTCTCTCTCTCTCCCCCCCCCCCCCCCCCGGAGCAGAGTACGGAGCATCTGCCAGCTACGGCGCTCCTCCTTGTACGTTTTATAAGGAGGAGGCTGCAAGAGGTTATTAAGTTTAACGACACCCCGACACGGCCCTGCGTTCGTTCAGGCCATCTGCCTCAGGCCTTGTCCAAATTAGTCTGGGCTGTTCCAGCGAATAAATCCAACAACGGGCCGGAAAAAGGCGAACAAAACAAGGACACAAGAGCTGAGAAATGCTTAGGAGGGCTGCAGTATGAGACTTTGTACACAATGGATCTCACGCGCCATTTTATTAGGGAGTTGTGGGGCAAGGTATCCTGATCACACACACTCACACACATATGTATATATATATGTATATCAGGCATTGTCAGGGTGGTATGGCCATAAGCTTACAGATAGAAGACGTAGCTGATGAAGAAATCCCACCGGTGGCTAGAAAAGGCTGGACTGAAGGACAGCACAGAGGCTCTGATCATAGCAGCACAAGAACAGGCGCTCAGGACCAGATCGGTTGAGGCAGGGGTCTACCACAGCAGACAAGACCCGAGATGCAGGCTGTGCAAAGACGCCCCTGAGACAGTCCAGCACTTAGTAGCAGGGTGTAAAATGCTAGCTGGGGAAGCGTACGCTGAAAGGCATAACCAAGTGGCTGGGATAGTGTGCAGGAATACCTGTACTGAATACAGACTGGAAGGCCCCAAGTCCAAATGGGACACACCGCTAAAGGTGGTTGAGAATAGCAGAGCTAAGATCCTGTAGGACTTCAAGTTCCAGACTAGCCAGCAGGTGCTGGCTGACCAACCAGACATTGGGCCGGTTTCACAGACAGGGCTTAAATCAAGCCAGGATCAGTCCTTACTCCATACTAGTTAAACTAGGACATTTAAGTAGCCTCCATGAACGTATCTTAAATGTGGTTTAGTTAGTCGAAGGCTATGGAGTCCCGGAGTAAGACAAGTAAGTCTAAATGAGAGCACCCGGGTTAAACCTCAGCAGGTTAACTATGAGCACATGCCGTTCGTCTCACGGTGCTCATAAAAACCCGGAGTGGAATCGAAAACACAATTTAATGGTATGAATCCTGAGACATAACAATGGCAGAGGCAAAAAGAATTCGTTCAACAAACTTTAGTGAGTATGAAAAAACGCTACTAAAACAAATTCTATCAAACCAAACAGGTATCGAAAGTAAAAACCACACTGCTGCTACTGAGCAAAATAAACGGAAGGCTTGGGCCGAAATGTGCAGTGAATTCAATACAAATGAAAATGTAACCGCAAGAACAGTACAACAACTTCAGGTGAGAAATCTACATTATTATCAGTATTCCACATTTATCATATTCATATTTTTGACATTACTAATATTGACTGATACCTGCCTTTAGACTCCGTGGAAGAACATTAAACTGGCTTAAAAAAGAGAAAATGCAAAGACCAGAAGAAAGAGATTTAATACTGGTGGTGGACCACCAACAAAAGACAAGGCTGATGAATTAGGTGACTTGCTGTCTGGAATTATTGAACCCCAGCAACCTCTGGATGGTATACCAGACGATGACCGTTTGGATAGTTCAGATGAAGAACTGAGCACAAATGGTAACTATACCAAAGAAAGTAAATTGGTTACTTCCTTTAGTAAATGTATTACACCGACTGTGTCAATCTTTATTCTTCTTCCATTCTATGGACCATATGAGTTCATTTGTGCTTCTAACAGTGTTGTTTTTTCCAGAGGAAAGGAATCTGAGCAGTGCGGAAGAGCCTGCAGTGTCCAGTGAGTGTGGGCCCTCTACATCTATAACATCTACTATAACATCCTTAAGAGAAGATGCTGCTGCCACCTCTCAACAGAGAACAAAAAAGATGACCATGCATGAAAAGTTAGCCAGAGAATTCCATGAGCATAAAATGAAATATCTGAAGGAAGAACATGAAATGAAAATGAGAATTCTACAGGTTGAATTGGATATGAAGTTGGAAGAGAGAGCTAATCAAAAAGATACAGTAATGAGACAATTGTGATTGCCAGTCATGATGAACAAAATATGCAAAAATAAATAAATGTTTTGTCATTTGCATATTCATGAGTTTGAGTAGTTTAATCACCACAGACTACATTTTAAACCAGCTTTGGTTTAGTCACTCATTTAATTTGCTGCACACCATGTACAGAAAAACATTATCCAAGCAAAAATAGGCCATAATGAATACATTCCATGTTTAAATGCATCTCATCTAGCTGAAGTGCTGCAATGTGAAAGCAGCTCTGTATGCAAGTCCTCTTTGGTCATTCCCTGCCTCACCCACGGGCACATCTGTTTGATCCTGGTCTTCCATTGGAGGATCAGGACAGCGATGCTGCCTCAGGTAGTTGTGGAGCACAGCTGTAGCAATTATCACCTTGCAGCATCTTCTTGGCTCAAAACGAAGTGTATTGCGGAAACACTGGAATCGATTTTTCCATACTCCAAACAAATGCTCGACCAGCCCTCTAGCGCGGATATTAGCTCTGTTGTATCTTTGCTGCTCAGCTGTTGTGGGATTTATGTATGGGGTGAATAAAACGTTACTCTGACCATATCCACTGTCACCAAGGAGTAGTCCACTGTGTTGTCCTCTCTGAAACTGAGCACACAATGAAGAGTTGAGAAAAATCCTTGAATCGTGAGTTGCACCTTTCCAACGGGCAACAATGTTAGAAAACTCTAAATTAGGAGTGCACACACCCTGAACATTGATGGAAAACCAGTTCTTGCGGTTCCTGTACTCCTCAGCATCAGGAGTTGATGGAAACTTGATGGGAACATGACATCCATCTATACAGCCAATCACTCCTGGGAAGTGCCCATATTCATAGAATTGCACTTTATAGTTGGCTTGGCCAGGAGCATCAGGAAACTTGATGTAAAAATAATCCTCAGTTCACAAATGGCCCTACAGACTGTGTGAACTATTCTACACAAAGTTGCTTCACTGGCACCACATAAATCACCAGTTTCACGATGAACATTCCAGAAGCCAGACATCTCAAAGTGATCAGAACTTGGAGAGAACTGGGTAAAGGCCTTCCTCTTTGAGACAGAGAGGAAAGTCTAGGATCAAGCAAAGATATTATCTCCAGTGCATTTCTTTATACATACGAAAGCAATCTTGAAAAGTTATTTCGTCAAAGTAATTTAATGGATTACTTCTATCTGCAAGTACTCGTCTGGCTGGCCTCTGTATTGCATGTTGGTCTTCATTTAGATATTCCAAGTAGTCCATGCTCCCTTGCAAACTGCTAAGCAGGAATTAAACCTGCCTCTTTGAAGGATTAATTTAAGCTTCAATTTAGTCCTAGAGTAACTAGGATCCTCCTTCTTGCAGTCGGTTTAGTTTAATCCAGAACAAGCTAAATCTAGGACTATTTTAAGATGTGTCTGTGCAAGTCACTTTGAGTTAAGACAACTCAAACAGACATTTTAGTCTGGGACTAGGCTTAAGCCTTGTCTGTGAAACCGGCCCATTATGTTGGTCGACAAGGAACAGAAGACAGCAGTGGCGATGGATGTAGCAATCCCAAGCGACAGCAACATCGGGAAGAAAGAGCACGAGAAGCTAGAGAAATACCAAGGCCTGAGGGAAGAACTGGATCAGGTGTGGAAGGTGAAATCCACAGTAGTTCCAGTGGTAATAGGAGCACTAGGGGCTGTGACCTAAGATACTGCACAGAACCCTCAAACTCTCTCTCTCTCTCTCTCTCTCTCTCTCTCTCTCTCTCTCTCTCTATATATATATATATATATATATATATATATATATATATATATATATATATATATACATATCATAAAAGAGAGGTGGGGGGGGAGACCCCGGGGAGACCCAGAACTTGCTGGGGGACTACATGTCCAATCTGGCCTGGGAATGCCTTGGGATCTCCCAGGAGGAGCTGGATGGCATTGCTGGGGAGAGAGACGCCTGGAGTGCCTTACTTAGTTTGTTGCCACCGCGACCCGACCCCGCAGACGTGGCCTATGATGGGATGAGAGATAGGTGTGGTGTGGTGTGTGTGTGTGTGTGTGTGTGTGTGTGTGTGGTATAAGGACTATACCAAAGACCTCCTGAGGCACTGCAACATAAACCTCATCCATCTTGAACCTCTACAACTCGACAGATCGGCCTGGCAGGCCAGAGAGACAGAAAAAATACATTACACCAACCAACAGAGGAGGACCGCAGAGGGCTGCTGGCACTGCCCCAACATCTGGGCTCCCTTGCCCCACCTGTGGACCAGTGTGTGAGTCATGGATTAGCTTCCACCGCCACATGACCCCCCCCCCCCCCAGAGCAAGCTAAGAGAGTGTGTGTGTCTGTGTGTGCGTTTGTGTGCATGTGGACATATGTGCATGTTGGCAGAAAGAGACACACAAGGAGTCCGGGTAGCATGGTGGTCTATTCCGTTGCTTACCAACACAGGGATCTCCGGGTTCGAATCCTCGCGTTACCTCCGGCTTGGTCGGGCCTCCCTACAGACACAATTTGCCGTGTCTGCAGGTGGGAAGCCGGATGTGGGTGGGTATGTGTCTTGGTTGCTGAACTAGCGCCTCCTCTGGTTGGTTGGGGCGCCTGACTGGGGGGAGGGGGAGGGGGAACTGGGGGGAATAGCGTGATCCTCCCATGTACTACGCCCCCCTGGTGAATCTCCTCCCTGTCAGGTGAAAAGAAACAGCTGGTGACTCCACGTGTACTGGAGGAGGCATGTGGTAGGGAGCAGCGACCGGGACGGCTCGGAAGAGTGGGGTAATTGGCCGGATACAATGGGGGAGGAACAAAAGGGGGGGGGTAATCTATCGTAACAAACGCAACACATAACGGTGAAACAGAAACCCCAGGCATTGTGTTTCTGGGAGATATTTGGTTGCTGCCCAGATGATTACATCCTGGTTTGACGGCAGAACAAGACATGCTGGGTTACACAGCCATGTCCGTCTCTTACCTGACCCCACCCTGTCCCATAGACGCACCTGTCGCACCATGATCAGTGTGGACAGACGTTCATGTTGTCTTTACAAGGGGTTGACAGGTAAAAGATGACTTATTCCATCTTCATCTGTGTGCGTCGTCTGTCTTCTAGACTGTAGGCTTTATGCCTGACTGACTGACTGACACTCGGTGAGCCTCCTAAAAGAAGCAGCCAGAAGTGATACTTGGCTTCCTGGGATGTTCAGGTGGAGATGATCCGGTGGCTGGATGCTGGCTGACAGGACGCTGGATAAGGGCGCCAAGCCCACCCCCAACCTCAGATCCGATTTGACCCGTTTGGTCCGCAAGTGCAGCCTTTCCTACCCCTGCAGGGCTCCGGCTCCCCGTGGGTCACATTGACACAGAGCTCCATAGAGTTTCGAACCTGCAGAGAAGCTGTCTTAGGATTGGTGAGCAGACCGTTATGAAATGTTCACTTTATATTTTATCTTTTAGGCTTTCTTTCTTTTTTATCAAGGCTGACTTACATTGAGTGCAGCAGTGGAACAAATAGATTAACTGTGTGTGTGGGGGGGGGGGGTAGAAAGAAGTCCTACTGTAGGTTGTCCACGTTACCAGTCACCATCCATGGGGAGTTTCCGCTTCCGGTGTGGGAAGATGGCGGCGCGAATTCACGTTTGCGGCGGCCTCACCCAGTAGCTTCCGTCCATGCAGTGTCTTTGTCCACGTCTGCGTTTAATTTTTGCCTTCGTTTGATGCCCGGGGGAGCTGGCGCTGGATCAGCTGGGACAGCCTGGTCTGCTGTATCTTGTGGGCCCAGGGACCACGGCCCTGCCTGGAGCTGCAACCGAGGAGGTAACACCGAGGGCGGTCTGACAGGACGCGGAAGCGGGGCATGTTAAGCTAACTGCTAGCCCATGCAGACCGGCAGTTCCGGTAGCACTGAGGGCGGTCTGGCGGCGAATTTACGAATCCTACTATGGCCACGCCAAGACCCAGAATCCTACTATGGCCACGCCAAGACCCGATGCCTCTGATTGGCTAGTACTCGTTGTCTCCGTTGGTTAGGTTGGTTAAGGTTAGGGTTAGGGTGGGGTTAGGGATAGGGTTAGCCAATCACAGACAGAGTAGGGCGGGTCTTGGCGTAGCCATAGTAGGATTCGTAAATTCGCGGTCTGGCGGCGGCCTCGCCTGGCGTTGACTGCGATGTTTTTGGTGTCGTCGTGTGGAGTGCGGGGAGGTGTGTCGAGGGTGTCTGACTGGGAGAGCTGGCGTTGGATCGGCTGGGAGAGCTTGGTCTGCTGCGTCTGGTGGGCCCAAGGACCACGGCCCCTGCGTGGAGCTGCGCCCGAGGAGGAAGCGCCGAGGGCGGTCTGACGCGGGGCGGGCTAAGCTAACTGCTAGCCCATGCAGTCATCCTGGCTGGCGTTCGTTCCCTTGGCCAGTGATTTTTTTTCCTTTTAGTATAGATATATGTGTTAGCTTGGATATATGCGTTAGTATAGATATATGTGTTAGTATAGATATATGTGTTAGTTTAGATGTATGTGTTAGTTTATATGTGTTAGCTTGGATATATGTGTTAGCTTGGATATATGTGTTAGCTTGGATATATGTGTTAGTATAGATATATGTGTTAACTTGGATATATGTGTTAGTATAGATATATTTGTTAGTATAGATATATATGTGTGTTCTTGAAGTTCTTGCAGTTTTTGGATGTGTGTTGCACTGCTGGGGGCTGGGGGAAGCGATAATTCGACATGAACTGGCAAATAAAGTGTTTCTGATTCCTGGGTGTCCTGGTGTGCGCTGCAGAATCCAGACAGGTTGGGGTTTTGAATGGATAGGTGAATGAATGGATGGATGGATGGATGGATGGATGGATGGATGGATGGATGATTTATTTCGAACATGTAAATAAGCGGGATATAACATACAGACAATCCATTGCCAATAATCTGAAGTGATCAACAAATCCACACATGCAACTGAGCGAACAAATCTCCATGTGCATCAGATTATGTGTTACATGGTGGAAAAGGAGTAGGAGGAAGTGTACACTTATTTTTTTTCCTACCCCTTCTCGCCTACTCTTAATTCAGCTGCTATACATTACAAACTCACTTCCCACTGTACTGCGTAGTCCACATTCACTGCAAGTCGTGCTGCACAATACAAACTCGCCTGCTGTGACAATAAGAGGAAAAGGAAAAACACGTCAAAACACGAGAGAGAGAAAGAAAAATCAAATATTTTTGGTTGTTTTAATGAGCTAGGCTCGTGTTCACCTACTTAATGCTGTTAATTGTCTGCTCTCATAACGGCTTGGTGTGCTGGAGACTAAGCAGTAGCTGTAAAGTGTGTGACATAGTTTCACGTGTGCAAAATACAAGATTATAACGCCTCATTCCCTCCTCTCCTCCTCTCCTCCTCTCCTCTCTCGTGCGCGTCACACGCCAGCATCACCTGCAGGCACGCGAGGTGCCACCATGCACCTTCTGCTGCTCTCCACGTTGAGATGACGTCAAATTCAGGTTAGAAGAACAAGAATGGAGACTTTTCGTGTTCTCCACGAGTTTTGGAGAGTTTCTGCTGGACACACTGGTCCCCCCCCCCCACAGACCCCCAGACCCCCAGACGCAGTTCAGCTGAACTGGAGACACCTTCATCTTCACACCTTCACTACCGTCTGCCGAGAGACAGGGGCCACTGGCACCTCGGGTGGCACTGAGTGGCCAAACGAGAGAAAGAAGGAAAGAGTTACATCAACCCAGTTTACACTGAATTACATTCAATGAAAAGTCACCTCAAACGACCAGAACAAGAACAGCGGGGTTCTGTTGAATGGAAGTGAATTTAAACAGAGATGATCTTGACCAGGCGTCCGACAGGAAGGCTCCTCGGGGTCGACGAATCTCCAGGGTTTTTGCACCTTC
This sequence comes from Lampris incognitus, assembly GCF_029633865.1. Lineage (NCBI taxonomy): Eukaryota > Metazoa > Chordata > Actinopteri > Lampriformes > Lampridae > Lampris > Lampris incognitus. Next base: position 51,925,394 of record NC_079219.1, read on the forward strand.
CTTTTTTGTGCATGCATGTGTGTGTTTGTGCGTATGGTGTATTTATCCACCATACGGGATGGGTCAGGGATGGGGGAGGAGGAGGAGGGGGGGGGTAACCTGACCACTACTACCAAGCTGCCACTCCTCACTTCCGTGTTGTCCGGTGCAGGGATTTGGCTGACCCATGCATATCTGCAGCCCGGCGGTGCCTCGCAGGGCCACCCGTCCCTCTGTGCTGTGTGATCTGTGCTGCCCTGGACGCACGCCAGCAGTCTCTGTGTGTGCAGCGGATAGAAAAAAAATAGAAAGAAAAAATAAATCACAAATCCCGCCAGAGCTGCAGTTCGGGGATTTTGCCGCCACATTACTGGCGCGTTGGAGTTATCGTGGACAAGCGCAAGTCCACCCCTGCCAGGCGCTCCGACAGGATGCCCCCTCAGAGGACCAGCTAAGCGGAGCGGCATCAGCACCACGGAGAGCGCGCGTGCAGAAGGAGGGCGCGTAAAGCGTCGGGGGAGAACGTAGAGGAGTCGACCTGGATTCTTTCGGCGGCGTAATTATTGCGAAATTCCCCGAGGTGTACCGCGGTGGCAAAGAGAAGGGGAGAAGAGAAAGGAAAAGGAGGGCGAGTTGAATCGCGGGAGCCTCCCGGCAGCTGTTGTTGGGGAAGTGCGCCGGGAAGAGTCCGGATCAGTCAGCCCGCAGAAGTAACAGCCCCGCCGCGGAGAGGACGAGGACGTTTTCTCGTTTGACCGTGATGATGATGATGATGATGATGAGGATGAGGATGAAGACGAAGGGGGTGAAACGATGATGCCAAATTACGGTGCCTTCGCCGCGACCTTCGCCAGGTGAGTTATCTGACTCCTCTGAGACGTGCAGAGTGTCCTTCCCTTCTGCTTATTTGGTGTCCAGCACTTTACAGGGGACAGAGGACACGACAGAACAATGAATTTGCACATTTTTTTTGGCCGCTGCATCTCCACCTCTCTCTCTCTCCCTCTCTCTCTCTCTTTATTCCGTCCCCGGCTGAAACTTAAGGGAACTTGTTGGAAGTTTCCCTGGACGGACCGCAGCAGACGTGTTGGACACGTCTTCGTGTCCAGGCGCATCGCCGCTGCGACGCTTCCGACAGACTTCTCATTTGCGTTAGCGCCGACACGAGGTCCGCTTCGGCTCCCCGAGGCTCCCTCGGTGTCGCGGGCGCAGACAGACAGGGACTTGTCCTGCTGGAGAGGATGTCTGTCTCGCTACCCTCTTCACCTGAAAGGATTCACCGGATTAATCCTCGGGGGGGGGGGGGGAGTTCTACAAAAATGGGAGCAGACATGATTTGTCCATGAGTCTTGTTTGGTTTGAGTCCCGTTTTACTGCGGACGATGCTTCCGGTGCACGACAGCCCGTCCGGCTTTCTTCTATAGTTTGAACCTGTTTTTTTTTTTTTTTTTTTTTCGGCCAGAGATGGGATGTAGATGATAAAAACCCACCCAGAATACAGATAGACTATATAATTCTCCACTTGCCTCATGGGGCAGCAGATCTAGCGTTTCTCTCACCTGCAGTCTGATAAATCAGAATCAACATTTAGGGGTGGGGGTGGGGTGGGGGGGTGACCTCATGGACATCATCAGTCCTCTCCTCCAGCCATGAGGTGAAGTGTGGCTGCAGATGATCATCAAGAGAGTGCCAAGGATTTAACGCTTGGGCTTGTGCCAAACGGGCAATTTAATTAGAGGGCATTTTACGCACAGGAAGTACGTTGGTCTCCTGGTTACGGGACAATTTATTTAGACTGTATTGGATCATCCCGGGCCCGCATTGATTTCCTCCTCAGGCAAATGAGACGCATATAACCGTGTTATCAATGCGCTGGTTTTGCCTGGTCATGGCGGCAGACCCGTCGAGCCAAGCTCAGCCGGTTTCCCAGAGGCGGGGCTGCTTTGCAGACTCGCCGTCCCGCTGAAAGAAATAATGACGTTCTGTGACTTTTTAGCCGCAGATTTGAGTCACTCCAAACTGCAGGCTTAACCAAAGAGCACTGGACCTGCCTATCAAGTGTCGCCGAGCCAGCCTGGCACAATGGCTGCGCGCACCCACTCGCCGTTATTTGCGCTTGAACGCCATGAGATTAGCGCCACAGTTCAAAGCCTCCATTTTTATTTTTTTTTTAGCACGGGCAGACGTGGACCATCCCAAGCGCGTGTTTGTTGAGGTCTGTGTTTTGTATGTTATCCGAGCAGCCCCCGGCCAGACCTATTTGGACGCACTGTGCATAAACTAAACGTACCGTGGCACAGCCAATCCCTGCAGCACGTTTCCTCACACGCATTCAGAGCACACAGACATGGGAAGTTCACCGTCTATGTGACCCTTTATGGAATGAATAGAAAGATCCGATGTTCACTGCCAGTGCTGCATAAAAGTCAAAATGTGAATGGCTTTTTGCCTGAGGCTTAAGTCAACAAATGGCTCATACAGCAGCGGTGCAGGCGACTCTGATCGTGAGGCCTATAGTAGCGCTTTTAGGTTCCAGTATTTCTTTCCACATCAACGCTTGACACGCCTCCCCCCCCCCATTGTTTCTTTTTTCAAATTTTAACGTTCATGTTGTCCTTCCCTCATTTCAACACGTTCTCGTTGCCAACTCGTCACATCCGGCAGCTTGGTCGGCGGCCTGACGCTGCTCAACAGACGTCAGTGGTGCAGAGTTCCGGTCCGGCCGCCAGAATAAAGAGTTGGCGTTAAACGCAAATTACACTTTCCGCTTCCGCTAGTACGTGAAGGTCTGCGTGACGTAAATTTCGTCATCAGGGGGTGTACGCGTAGGGTCCGCGCAGACATCTGCGTACCTCCGATGTTTTGTGTCCGCGCGGACAAGGGTGCAACTGCGCATGCGCTGGTAAACAAAAACGGACGCCGACTTTGACGAGAGGCTGTGTGAAGAGGTCCCCTCATCTCTATAATTCCTCGTTAAAAGAGTACAAAGACAACCAGATGTGCACAAATTCATGGAAGGAAATTGCCAAGACTTTGGGGATGGAGAGGGTGGGGGCCGACACAAATGGAAGTATCTGAGAGACGCCGATCTACTGCGCATGTGTGACACGGGTACTCCAATCGGACTCCAGAAAGTCGTATATCCAGAACGCGTTCGCGGAGTCCGGATCTGTCCGCGTCGGCTCGGGAATATATCCAGGCCCTTATACGTTTCTGCAAACCACAGATACGTTAAAACCTCGACGTTTCTGAACCAAACACTGGTTTTATATCAACATTTGAACTTATAGCCAGTGTTGTTGGCGGAGCTGCTGCGTCCACGTCACGTTTCTTTCTGCGAAAAGAACAAAATGGCTGACATTCCTTTTGTTCTCAGTGGAAAGTGCAATATTTTAAGATCGTTTCGGCATTAAAGTGTGTTTTGATAACATTTCTAGCGAGAAATGTGCTTTACTTTCATAATCTTTGTTCAGTGACCGTGTATGATCTTTAGTTTGATAGTTATTTCAAGTCTCGTCAGTTAAACGTTGGAATGCAACGTTTCCGACATTGAACACAACCCCAAAACGCGTTTTTACAATACTTCCTAAAATATCCTAAATAAATCAACATTTGTGTGCCCCCCCCTTTTTTTTCAAATAAACCGCTTAATTGCAGTGTATTTTATGTTTCAGCTGCAGTAAATATTTGATATAGTCTGTAGATATTCAAAGAAAGTTGAATCAGTTCATCTGGACAAGGTTTACTGAGAGAAAGGTTTCATCCCTCATCTAAGTAACCTCTTCAGTCTCAGCTGACTGCAGGTATCCCCACCCTTATAAACAATACAGTGGCATAACGACCAAAAACGATGAGTTTCATATGCAAATTACCGTGACCATTAAGTAGAGTTACAATGGCCATGTGTACTATTCACAGAGGGATGAGGAATAGCTGCAATCACAGCATTGTAAGATGGTGACAGATGTACTCTTAGATGTACCCCCCGGTTCAGGGATGGTCGTTCCCTCTTCACATAGATAGCCTCTGTGACTCCCCGTTCAAACCATCGTTCCTCCCTATCAAGGATGTGCACATCCGCATCCTTAAAAGAGTGGCCACTGGCCTGTAGATCGTTTAGACTGGAATCCTGTAAGCTCTTCTGTGTTGTGCCATCCTCTTGGCCAGCATCTGTTTAGTTTCCCCAGTGTACAAGTCACAGCAATCCTCCTGGCACGTAACAGTGTGCACTATATTGCTCTGTTTATGCCGGGGGACCCGATCCTTGGGGTGGACCAACTTCTGGCCCAGCGTGTTTTGGGGTTTGAAAGCAACTGAGTACATCCATCGTCATCTTACAATGCTGTGATTGCAAAAGTTCCCCAGTCCTCTGTGAATACTACACATGGCCACTGTAACTCTAGTTAACTGTCAGGATAATGTGCATATGAAACTGATCGTTGGTTTGGGGTCGTTAGGCCACTGTATTGTTTATAAGGGTGGGGATACCTGCAGTCAGCTGAGACTGAAGAGGTCACTTAGACGAGTGATGAAACGTATCTCTCAATAAACGTTGTGTCTCGATGAACTGATTCAACTTTCTGTGATTTCCTTACCTGGATTATTGAGCATGCATCAAGACATTCCATAGATGTATTTTTATGATCCTATTTACAACGCTACTACAGCTATGGTGCTGATTTGTATCAAGGTACATGTCGCAGCTCAAATGAATTGTTGTTTAAAAAAATAGTGTATATCCTAGAGATGGACGTTGTAAGTACCAGGGATGGCTGGTATAAATGGGCTAACAGGGCTAAGCCCTCCATATCTTTTACAATAAAGATGATAAAATTATTGTTTAAAAAAAACCTTAGAACAGATTGTTTTAAGTTTTGGTGGAACCTAGAGCAGCAGCAGCACCAAACAGTCACAAGAAAAACACAGCACATATCTAAATGGGCTTATTTCTCACAGCCCAAACACAGCAGCGTCGGCTTCCATTCACCGCCGTATTAGGTGAGTGACAGGCGTTGTGACACGCCCCCTGGCGAACTTGCGCGCGCGCGGGCGTTAGCATGAACGAGGTGGGTTATTTACATTATCGTCCATTTTCTCCGATGTCTTTTGGGAGGGAAATGGAAGCGAAGAGACTGGGGACACGTCGTCCAAACGATGTTCAAATAACACAACTGGACAAGCGATAAAATCGTAAGTTTTTGTTACTTGGTTTCGACAAAAGGACTGGCTAACGGCAAGTGTAGCTAACTCACTTTTCTGTCCCCCCCATGCTAGCTTTCTGGAGGAGACACGGCCTGGACCCAACAAGGAATTATGGGTTTCAAAGATTTAGCCAACACAATTAGGAAATGCTGTGTGTGTGTGTGTGTGTGTGTGTGTGTGTGTGTGTGTGTGTGTGTGTGTGTGTGTGTGTGTGCGTGCGTGCGTGCGTGCGTGCGTGTGTGTGTGTGTGTGTAGCACTAGCTATAACAGGGTGTCGTTGCTGTAACTTGGTATCTGGGATGTGATGCTGCTGTTGCTGCAGCGTGAACTATTGATGGGTATAATGCATCTGTTAGCCCACCCACCCGATATCACCACCAGCAGTCACTGATAAATACTGAATTGAGAGTACACATAAGGGCTTTAAGGGGATGGGAGACACGTTTGTGTGATCAGATTTTAAATATCTAATTGTTAAATGGGTGAAAATTAATGGTGACCATGTCTGACAGCACCCCCACTTGTTGACTGTACCCATATGGGTGTTGTCCCTTAGGTGAAGTCAGGAGCTCTGTGTAACAGCTGACCGACTGTCATGTCCGTGGCTCCTTCTGCTACTGACTGACAAGCCTTCCAACATGTACTGAGGTCAAGGTTCAGAGGTCAGTATTTCAAAGCAGGAGCCATTTACAATCATCAGACTGACACGGTGTTACTCTATGGGTCGAGACCTTTCCAACGATGTATTTGGTTTAGCTCTACGACAAAGTTTTAGTTTTAACATTTCATGGACAGCCTTGGCCCGGCTGTACTTTCAGAGAGCCAAACAAGTAACGTTGGCCTCCTGTGAAGCTTATTTTCCTGATGAAGTGCAAGATCTTTCTTTTCAGACCTAACCCTAACCCTGTAGTGATGCCCTGGATAATCAGCAGTAGGATGCAATATGTAAAGAGGACATTCTAAAAACAAACAAAATAACTTCATTTCATGTGTTGGCCTCCAAGGGCCCCTCTGAAACCAGGCCCGTGCCAAGGCTGAGCACTTTGGAGGCTCAATCGTGATATGAAAGTTATTTTGCTTGTTTGTTTAGTCACATTTACATATTGCAATCCCGCTGACCATCCAGGAAATGACTTTGGATATGGGGCCTGAATTGTTGGGTTAGGGTCAGGTCTGTTTCAGGCCACTGACAAGCTTCTGTGTTTGATGAGTTGGGAATGAGAACAGACTGCTCATTTAGGTATCTTCCATGTTCATATTTCTTATTCCGCATGTGCACACAATGTCATGTCATTGTATTTTTGAAATTGGCTCATATTCATTACTCGATAGACTCAAAACAATCCATCTGGTCAAAAATGAGAGAAGTGAAAACCTTTCACAGGGGTCAGAAGGCAGACAGCTGCTTGAATGTACCTTTCAGTGGTCCTGCACATCCTCTGGGAATAGGAAAAGCGAACAGGATGGAGAATGATTTTAGAGCATCCCAAATACCTCAAAGGTTTAGCTTATTTGTATATTCATGCTAGGTTTACAAGATGGTAGTGAGACCAGCTATGTTATATGGTTTGGAGACAGTGGCATTGACAAAAAGACAGGAGGTGGAGCTGGAGGCGGCAGAGGTGAAGATGCTAAGATTTTCATTGGGAGTGATGAAGAAGGGCAGGATGAGGCACGAGTATATTAGAGGGACAGCTCAGGTTGGACAGTTTGGAGACAAAGCAAGAGAGGCAAGACTGAGATGGTTTGGACATGTGTGGAGGAGAGATGCTGGGTATATTGGGAGAAGGATGCTGAATATGGAGCTGCCAGGGGAAGAGGATAAGAGGAAGGCCAAAGGAGGTTTATGAATGTGGTGAGGGAGGACATGCAGGCTGGTGTGACAGAGGAAGATGCAGAGGACAGGAAGAGATGGAAACGGATGATCCGCTGTGGCAACCCCTAATGGGAGCAGCCAAAAATAGTAGTAGTAGTAGTAGTAGTAGTAGTAGTAGTAGTAGTAGTAGCATATTCATGCTAGACACACTTGCATGGCTGTGGGTTGTAGATAACCTATGCATTTCAACAAAGGAGTCAGGTGCATCCGAGAACAGCGGCTTTGGTGCAGACCGGACACACAGAAAGACAGGGAAGGATAGTCAGACCGCCCCACCACCACCTCTTTCCTCCTGCATACCGTATGTATGTGTGAGCTGCTCCGAACAGTTAGTCTTCCCCCCTTTTGCTTGGGCCACTATGGCTGCACGGCCGTGTCAAACAGAAAGCAGGTGGGGTTGCGAGGCAGCCCCATCAGATTAGCAGGCAGGCCGGTAAATGTGCCAAAGAGGGAAAAGCACCACCTGTCCGTTAGCGTGAGAGGATTAGATACTGTACGTGATCGCTCTTCTGTGAAAAGCCAAAACAACAACTAACTGTAGTGTGTGTGTGTGTGTGTGTGTGGGGGGGGGGTGCTACCTCGAAAGGTCAAATAAATACCGTTTATCACAACCTGCACCAGGATAGCTGCATAGAGGGATGGATTAGTGAAAACGGAAGGTTTTGTTGTTTTGTTTTGCCTTGTTGTCCAAATGTGCGACGGAGCTTACAATGGAAACCTGATGCCGTTCATTTTCGCCGCGTAAACGACAGAGGAAATGTCCGTACACCTGTTTTTTGTTTGGATCAGAAATTTTTGTTGAACCTGATGCCTTCCTTCCTGGCTCGGCGGATGCGGCCCATCAATCCCGTTAGCTGTGACGACCTAATTTGTCACATTACATGGGCGCTGCTCTGAGACTAAGTCCCTTCCCTCATTTATTTCTGCTATTATTAATATTGCAGACAGTGCACTTTGCCTGATGTTGCGCAGTGTCTTAACTGTCTCATCACGGGAAGAAAGAACCACACTGGAGTCCTCTACACAACACAACACAACACAACCCGTGTCTCAGGAGCAGCACTGATGTCAGTGTGCTGCTGCCAGTGTGGCCCGCATCTGCCATCGCCTCCCACACTGGATCCTGGTGTAATACCAACCCATTCTGGTACAGGTTCACCATATCTCCCTCTCATACACCCCCCCCATACCACACACACTCACACATACACATACACATACACATACACACACACCACTGGAACGACTAAGACGGTCACTATTTCCAACATGTCTGGGTACAGACCCTCCATGACTACCACCAGTATTCACAGGCGTTGGACAGCGGCCATTTTAAATTGTTTGAAAAATAGTATTAAAGTTGTTAAAATGCTAATTTTGGTGTCAGTTAGTTTCATAACAGACATAGTAACATATGTAATGCATTAATATCTCAACTGGGTATTGATCTTGACAGAATATAGAGTTTAAAAACCAGCTGTCCATTTTGACCGCCCATGGTCAACAGCCTCCTTGTAAACACATCACATTCAGGTACAACAAATCCACACATATAGGTACAGAGGCACACTCTTAACATAATAAAATTTGTCCCAGGCACAAGCTCCCAGCCTCACACACTTGTCCTTATCTCCCCCTACACATTACCTTATCTCCCCCTACATGTCACATTGGAATATTCTGTCAGGCAGCACACCCGCACCGTGTAATCTTAGTATTCATGACCCTATATCTCCTTCACAGCTGTTATCTTTTCAGATGCCTGAGTCAGAATTTGCTTGCCGAGTTCAAGTTGTTTATGAGGCTTTCCGTGGCCTACCCCGAGGGAAAGAGATGTGTTTCATACCACAGGAAGTGGCTTTTGTTTTCCATCCATGTGCCCACAGCTGTTCAGTCCACAAAGCGTTTCATATGTGCTGGTGGCGCATGAGCATGTCTCAGGGGCTGCACGGGGCAGCAGGTGCCGGGGGCCCAAACACACTGCACAGCCCTCACATACACACACACAACTCTCACTACCATCGCCCTCCACCACACAAATACAGATAGGCCTGCATCATGCACATTCAACCGATTTTACACAATAGATGCACAACCCTCACACACACACACACACACACACACACACACACACACACACACACACACACACACACACACACAACTCTGGCTCTGTGTTGTGTTCCAGGCGCTTTAATGGTGGGATCTGATCCAAGCTCTTGTCTTTCTCACTGTGGGGGATAAATATAGCGCGCACACACCAGTGTCAGAATATGTGGCCTTGGCTCACACACCACCGCTGTCTGTCGTCCTCGTTGTGAGGTGGTGTCTGCTGGGAAGGGTCCGGTCCGGTCCGGCCCGGGCAGAACCGGCGGACGGAAAACGGGACGTACCGAGCGGCCCCCGTCCGGAGACGCGCTCGGTGTGTTTCCGCGCGCAGTCACCGCACACCTGTGGCGCTGAACTGACGCCGCGTTCAGTGCGCTCATTCTGCGCTCCCGTCTGTCCCAGTTTGCCGCCTCCCCCCCCCCCCCTCCGCCCCGGCTTGACGCAGACCCCCCCCCCTCCGCCCCGGCTTGACGCAGACCCCCCCTCCCCCCCGGCTTGACGCAGAGTTTGAGGGACGCCAGATAAGGCTCATCTTAAAAGAGCGGCGCTCGGAGCAAGTTCCGTTTCAGAGCTAACGAAGACGCGCCAGCAGCAGCAGCAGGGAGCGGAGAGACTCGTGTTAATTTGCGAGTGGTTGCGTTGTGCGCTGCGGGCCGTTGTAGGACAGGGGTGTGTGTGTGTGTGTGTGTGTGTGTGTGTGTGTGTGTGTGTGTGTGTGTGTGTGTGTGTGTGTGTGTGTGTGTGTGTGTGTCTGTAGCGCTGTGTCGGTGAATGTGATGAGTCTTAAGAATTCTCATTTTGTCTGCGTGGTTAATCCCCCCCCTTCTTTTAGAAATGCGTCAAACCAAGCAACTTTCTATGTGTGAATAAATCTGTACAGCCCACAAAGTCGTTTTTAAAACTTGGTGGCAAATGTCCAAATACTGACACCCCCATCCCACCCCCACCACCCCGATAAGGGCCCTGCGGATTTCCTTCATCTGGTGACAGAGACGGGGGGGGGGGGGGCAAACTACAGATAGAGACTCTGACATCTTTCTAAGAATTATGCGACATGCCGGAGTGCGTCCAGCATGAGCCGTGGCCTCAGCCAGAGGATTGTCTGGGGGGGGGGGGTTACAGCAGATCGGCTTGGATATTGTTTGTATTTGGCGTTGTGGGGATTTATTAGATAAGAGCCGGTCACTGCTCTGGGTCGGAGGGGTGGATCTTTGGGAGTTACGCAAAAGGTTTACAGCAACAAACAGCAACGCCATATTTGACAATTAGGCTCCACAGGTGAGGCGGGACTAACCGAGGCCGGCAGACTAACCGAGGCCGGCAGACTAACCGAGGCCGGCAGACTAACCGAGGCCGGCAGACTAACCGAGGCCGGCAGACTAACGGAACCTACGGGTGCGTTCACACCCGAGCTGTCTGGTCCGTTTTAATCCAACCCGGGAGTATTTACCCCCCTTGGTGTGGTTCGTTTGGGCCGGTGTGAACACAGCACTCACATTCGGGTATGGACCAAAAACAACCGGACCGAGACCTTGTTGAAGATGTGGTCTCAGTCCGGTTAACGAACTCTGGTAGGGTTAGTTTGTGGTATGAACGTAATCTGACCTACATCCGACCCATCTGCCGGAAAAAATTGGGCTTTTTTTTAAACCAGCTGCCGTCAGCGGAGGCGCCCCCCCCCCGCGTTGTGTATTATGGGTTGAGGATGAACTTGGTCAACACAGAAACCGGCAGAAGGCAGCAGGTCTGCTTCACGTAAGTGCGTTAAAATGTGCCGTTCTGATCGCATATTTTGTCTTGGTATATGGCCCAAACAGCAACCGCAATCGACTCTGTGCATAGTCCACTGACTTCCGGTTTCTACTGCAGCGGTCATACCAGTTTCCTGTTTGTTGGCGCGTGCTATCGACAATGGCATATTTTTCGCGATGCCTGCAAGATTTGCCATGAATAGATGTCAACCGCATGCACAGACTTGTCGAGAAACTTTCACCTGCACCTTCCAGCAAACTGGTGAAAAGTTTCAAGTTGTACATATCAAGTTACGTCCACAATTTCGTCCGTCCGTCCGCTCATCCACATAATTGTGGCCGTAACTTGATATGTACAACTTGAAACTTTTCACCAGCTTGCTGGTAGGTGCAGGTGAAAGTTTGTCGACAATTCTGTGCATCTCGTTGACATTTATCCATGGTAAATCTTGCCGGCATTGCAAAAATATGCCATTGTCAATAGCCCGTGCCAACAAACAGGAAACTGGTATGACCACTGCAGTAGAAACCGGAAGTCAGTGGACTACAGTTATGTACAGAGCAATGCCAACTGACCTTTCGCAAAGTACCGCCCCAGAACGGTGCTTGTCCAATCCTACCTTAGCAACGGTCCGTCAAGCTTTCAAACACAGCAAAATGCTGAAACGGTGTGCCTATGGGATCTGCAAATCGGATACTAGATATCTGAAAAGTTTGGAGGGGGTGTAATTTTCTTTTCCTTCCCGAAACCCAGAACGCAAGAAGCGCAATGTCGGCAATGGATTTGGCAGTATAGCAGACCCCATGGCCAGCTTAATCCATCCAAAATCAACAAAAATACCTGTCTGCTCCAAGCTAATCTTGCTACTAGCTATTATTGATAGCTAATACAGCTAACGTATTATTACTGTTACTTTTACCCACACAACAAACACTTCATGTTTTGGTGTTTTCCTGCTACTTCCTGGATAGTTATGAAATGCCTGACGGGCATAGCAACAGTAACTAAGGGGGGCGGGACTTTGCGAAAGGTCAGTTCTGTCAATGGTCCAGTTTAGATAGCTACCCTGGAAGAAAAACAAACTCTCCTCTCTCCGCCCACCAACCTCGCGAGATTTCTGACCAGTGAACGGAGCGACAGCTCCCACGTGGCTTTTGTTGCTATGGTTTGGCTCGCTGGAAATGTTTCCGTGTGAAACCAAACCGAACCAAAGGGAAAACAACAACAAAGTAGAAACCCATCCACTGATTCAGACCTGTATATTAGTGCTGCGGATCAAATATGAATCAAGACTCTTTTTACTGCACTGGCGATGTCTTGCCTCAAACTTCTTCAGAACCATGTTGCAGCGAATTCAGGGGGCAGCCGGGAATCCGCCGCAGCCGGTGGACACCTTCCTCAATAAAAATCACCGCAAAGCAACACACATAACAAGAATTATACCCGGCGTTACAATATTTCAGTGTAATGTTTAGCTGTAAAACGAGAAGGTTTGTGACCTGGCCGCCATATTGAACACGGGACAACCCAAAACCAAGCGCCGCCTACCGGCCGGAGCGTTCAATGGTCCGGCGCGGACTCGCCGGATTCTGTGTAGCTGCACTTTCCCGCCTCTGTTTAGAGGGCGTTAACTTTTCTTTTTCATGACAACCGGTGGACTCTGTACCGGCCTTGCGTGGGTCAGGGCTGGTTTAAAATAGTAGATGGCGTGTTGAGCCATTTTCAACCCATGAAATGCCGAGTTTTTAAATTTTTTTATTATTTGTTTTTTTTTGTAATTTGACACCAGCGTTGATGTATTTCATCACCGTACAGTCATATTCACTTTACAGCTAAAAAAACAGATAAGTGGGCAGTACCTTTTTGTAATGATCTGTGCCCTCTGGCTATGTTAACTTATAACATTAATAAAGCAAGGACGACTTCTCTCGTGCTGGGTGTTTATTCACCGACCGGATTCCGACTGACGTTGTTACGTACATCACGTGACTTTGTTGTGGCGCTACGGAAAGCCGTAAGGGACATTAGCAAATCAAATATTACTAGCAAATATTACATCTCCCTTTTTCTGAAAAGTGCTGCTTTCTCTGCAGAGATACAGACCACGTTGAGCATGTTTATAAGCGAATACAATCTTAATAAGAAAGAATATGAAAGTGGAACTCTTATATAACTGGACTGCAACAAAGTAGTGTAAAACATTTCCTTCACTGTCTAAATGTGACACCGTAATAACATTTCATCTTTTTTTTTTCATTTCATTACTGGTAACTGCAAACAGCAGGTAGGTACACAAGGTAAGTGAACGCTGTAAATATTTCTTTTCAAAACATAGCAGGTATAGTACAGGTTGGTGTAAAATTCTCTTTTTTAACATTCATAAGTCAAGGATTTGTCTTGGTTTGATCGTGCGACCTGACCTCGTGGTGTAACCAGGCTGTGTGTCTGGTTGTCGCTGATTGTTCGTGTCTGGAGGTTCAGCATGCTCTTGCTGATGGGCTTGTGTGTTGTTGTTAGCGCTGGTAACAGTCTGCTGTGAAGTGTGTGTGTGCGTAGTGTGAGTGTTCACTCTGCTTTGTCGCAGGTGTTGACGGTTGCGTTGGTAGATCTGACCTTCTTTGGTTTGGATGTGGTAGCTCCTGTCTGTGTTCGCTGGTCTTTCCACAGTTGCAGGTCTCCAGGATCCATCCTCCTGCCGGAAGCGGATTGGTGTGCCTGCGGGCAGGTGGGGCAGAGGTTTGGCTGTTCGGTTGTAGTATGCCTGCTGGCGCTGTTGACATACCTCTCTCCTTTTGTGAACATCCTCCTGACTGGCGATCTGTGGCTGCAGGTGTTTTGCTGTTGATGGGAGAATGGACCGCAGCCTCCGACTCATCAGTAGCTGTGCCGGTGATTTCAGGTTGTCCACCGGTGTGTTGCGATACTCCAGTAAGCTCATGTAGGGGTCTTTGTTCTCAGCTTTGGCTTTGTCCAGGATGCGTTTGGCCGTCTGGACAGTCTTCTCGGAGAGGCCGTTGCTCTGTGGGTAGTGGGGGCTTGTGGTGGTGTGTGAGAAACCCCATGTCTGTGAGAAGTTGCGGAACTCACCAGAGCTGTAGCACGGACCGTTGTCGCTGATGATAGTCTCGGGGATTCCGTGTCGAGCCATTGCTGCTTTCAGCTTCATGATGACGGCAGATGAGGTGCAGCTGTAAAGTCTTTCTAGCTCGAAGAATCTGGAGTAGTAGTCCACAGTGACTATGAAGTCCTGTGAGTTCCATGTGAATAGGTCTGTGCCTATCACTTGCCACGGCCGCTCGGGTATGGCGTGTGACATCATTGGTTCCTTTGCATTTGCGCTGCGCCGTTCTTGGCATATGCTGCAGTCTGCTACCGCATCCTCGATCTGTTTCCCCATGCCAGGCCAGAACAGTAAGTCTCTTGCTCGGCATTTGCTTTTTTCCACGCCAAGGTGGCTGGCATGGATGCGCTGTATCATGTCCTTGCGAAGCTTTTGGGGGACAATGATTCTCTCACCTTTGAACAGGATACCGTCCATTTCTGAGATTTCTGCTCTGTGGTTCCAGTATTCCTGGATGCTGGGCGGGCACTTTTTCTTTGTGTCTGGCCAGCCAGTGAGTGTGGCTCGTCTGAGTGCGGTGAGCTGTGGATCTTGCGCTGTTTCCTGCTTGATTTCTGTGAGTCTTGTGTCGCTCACAGGGATGTTGCTGAGGACTGTGTGCACTTGGGCCTCCATCCCTTCCTGTAGGTCACTGTCGTGGTGTTCTATTGACTTGCGTGACAGTGTGTCGGCCACCGGTATGTCCTTACCGGGGCGGTGGATGATTTGGATGTCGTATTTTTGGAGCGCCAGGATCATCCGTTGCAGCCGGGGTGGTGCTGCTGCCAGTGGCTTTTTTAGTATTGCCTCCAGAGGCTTGTGGTCTGACTCCACAATCACTTTTCGTCCATACATGTACTCGTGGAACCTCTTGCAGCCGAAGACCACAGCGTAGAGCTCCTTCTCTATCTGTGCGTAGTTTTCTTCAGTGCTGTTGAGTGACTTGGACGCATAGGCAATTGGTTTGCCATCTTGGAGCATGACAGCCCCAAGGCCACTTTTGGATGCATCCACTTGGAGTCGCAGCTCTTTCTGCGGGTCGAAATATGAGAGTACTGGACCTGGGTGCTGTGTAATGAGATTCTTCATCTCTTGGAACGCCTTGTCGTGGACTGCATCCCACACAAACTCACTGTCCTGTTTCAGAAGCTGTCTGAGGGGTGAGTTTATCTGTGAGAGGTGTGGAGCAAATCTGGCGAGGTAGTTGATCATGCCGAGGACTGTCTCCAGCTCTGCTTTGTTCTGTGGGGGTTGCATGTCCTTGACCGCCTTCACCTTGTGTGGGTCTGGTTTGATGCCTTCGTGTGAGAGCGTGTGGCCGAAGTAGCTTACCTCGGACACGCATATGTGACACTTGTCGGGGTTGAGCCTCACCCCTCGGTCCCTTGTGCGCTTCAGCATCGCTCTGAGACGCTGGTCATGTTCCTCTTTAGTCTTGCCGAACACTAGTATGTCGTCCACTATGGCCGTAACACCGTCCAATCCCTCATATGTTTCATCCACGCGTCTCTGGAACTCGTCTTGAGCGGACACGATTCCGAATGGCAGTCTGAGGAAACGATACCTGCCAAACACTGTGTTAAATGTCGTCAACATTGAGGATTCAGTGCTCAGTTTGATGGCCCAATAGCCTGACCGCGCGTCTAACACGCTAAAGTACTCGGCTCCAGCAAGCTTTGTGGTGGCGTCCTCCAGCGTGGGGAGGGGGTAGTGAGGTCGTTGTATCACTTTGTTAAGAGCTCTGGGGTCTAAACACACTCTAAGTTTGCCTGTCTTTGGCTTCTCAACAATGACGAGTGCGTTCACCCATTCTGTGGGTTCTGTTACCTTACAGATTATGCCGCCTTTCTCCATGCTGTCAAGCTCGTCCCTCAGTTTGCTGCGTAGGGCGATGGGGATTCTGCGTGGCGGGCAGACGACCGGCGTTGCATCTGGTGTGACGCGGAAGGTGCACTCGCCTGGGAACTCTCCTATTCCTTGGAAAACATCTGCATACTCATCCATTATGCTCTGTGATGTGACATTGTTTTCCTCGCTCACAGCCATCACTATTTTTACCAAGTTTAGGTCACGGCATGTTTTCATTGCCATGACTGGTGGGGCGTTTGTGTCAATGACGTAAAAGTCCAGCATAATTGCATTGTCTCTGTACTTACATTTGAGTTTGCATGTGCCTTTCACGCTCAGCGCGCCTCCTCCATATTCAGTGAGTCTGTGTATTGCTGGTTTCAGTGTCACATTTTGAACAGCGCCTGGAACAGGTTGGTGGGAATAGTATTGGCCTGTGCCCCAGTGTCTAGTTTAAACTTTACCTTCTGTGGAGGTGTGCCAATTCCAACCTCTACGTAAGCCTGCTCGTTGCTTTTTCCGTTGTTCTCTATTGAGATGCAGTCTATGTACAGCTCTGTCTGTTCTCCCACAGCGGTGCTCTCCACTGTAATGTTGTCGAAGTACAGTTCTTCCTGCTCTCTGTCAGTGGTGTACTCTTCTGGGTTCTCTCCGACGGCATGTACTGTGCCGCGGTAGTACTTTGTCTGTCCCTGGGAGCTAGACTTGCATACTTTAGCAAAATGATTGAGCTTCTTGCATTTAATGCATTGTTTACCCTTAGCTGGGCAAGTGGCTTTAGCGCCGTGTAGCCCTCCACAATAGCTACACGCCCTAGCGGCGGTGCTAACGTTACCCTCCCTTTGTCTGAAGTTAGCGTTAGCTGCTTTGGGTGCGTTCGGTTTGTAAGTCTTTCTGCCTATTGCGTGCACCGTTTCATGTGTGCTGCCCTGGCCCATAGACTTTAGCTGTTGCTTTGCTAGCTCGTGTGAGCGGGCTACATCTATGGCCTTTTCTAGCGTTAGCTCAGCTCCCTGGCTAAGTAGCTTTTCTCTCACTCTGGGTGAGTTGGTGGCAAACACGATGCGGTCCCTGACCATCTCGTCGGCATTTGGGTAGCCACAGTCTTTGACTAGGAGCTTTAGCTCAGTTACAAATCGTTCGAAGGATTCACTCTCTCCCTGCATCTTTTCATGAAATTTATATCTGGCATAAATCGGGTTTGCTTTGGGGGTGATGTACTCAGTGTACTTATCGTAGTACGTTTCTAGCTTCTTGGCTTGTTCTCCGCTGAGTGTCCAAGTGTTGTGCACATCGCGCCCTTTTTCCCCTATCCAGAGCAGGAGGTAGCTGCATTTCTCCTCTTCGTTCTTCCCGCGCAGGGGGCCCTTGAACATTAGCTCCGTTGTTTGCCGAAATCGTCTCCATGCTTCAGGTAAGTTCGCCGATTCCCAGTCCATCCGTGGAGCTGGAACGCCGTACGAATCCATATTGGGTATTTAAACTCCGCTACTCTGACACCATGTAATGATCTGTGCCCTCTGGCTATGTTAACTTATAACATTAATAAAGCAAGGACGACTTCTCTCGTGCTGGGTGTTTATTCACCGACCGGATTCCGACTGACGTTGTTACGTACATCACGTGACTTTGTTGTGGCGCTACGGAAAGCCGTAAGGGACATTAGCAAATCAAATATTACTAGCAAATATTACACTTTTCAAAGGCAGTGCAAGGCGGCTGTAAATAGTTATCATAATTATGAAAATACTTATCGTAGTTAAGCCGTAAAGTGACACCGTGTGACTTCGGTCCGCGGAGGGCGAGAAATAGATCGAAGTGAAAAATAAAATCACGGACCCCCCCCCCCCCTTCACCGAGACGCCCACCAGCCGCACCCAGCTGCCAGTACGCGTCTGTCGGCACAAGTGGGATCAACACGTCTAGATTGGTGCCCACTCCACCCCCAACCCCACCCGTCCACGCCACAGACAGGCGGAGTTGTGGGAACGGCACAAAGGTCCTAAGCCTCTACAAGAGCTGTTTCTGGACCGGGATAAGACGGTCAGATGTGCTCGGGGCCGTCAGTCAGCCTGCAGATCGGCGCGGAGCTGCAAGTCTGGTGGGTTAACACGCTGGAAACCCGGCGGGGCTGCTGCAGGTCTGGCTGAGCTCAAAACTACTTTTTTTTCTTTCTGAAGTTATTGCACTCAGTTATTCAAATTTGTTAATTGCTTTTCTTTCAAGTGCACATTAAGTGCCATCTGTGTGACATAAAGTATTATTGATCTCAGGTTCGACGCGGGGAAGTTTTTGGTCCAACGGTCAGTTGAGCCAGTCACCTTTGCTGCTCTTTGTCGTTGTTGTTGGTTGAATAGAAAACATGATGATGATGATGATGATGATGATGCCGCCCACTTACAGCTGCGGTGCCGAAATGACATGGGCCCATCTCCCCAGCAATAACAAGTACCAGTCCGTTTTTATGTTGATGAGCCTTTTGCGTTTATGACTCTGGAGACCACGTGGGTGGTCAGTTGATTTGCTTTTGAGCCATTTTTCTAACTGCGATTTAAAAGCTTCAACTGATTTGCTATGCCTTCCAATGCTAAACTGTAGTCTTCGCACTCGATATTGAAGATGTCACTTTAAAAATAAATTGCTGTCAGATCTATCTATCTATCTATCTATCTATCTATCTATCTATCTATCTATCTATCTATCTATCTATCTATCTATCTATCTATCTATCTATATTTGCATTTTATGCAAAACTTAATTTAGACTTTATTGTTGTTTTCCAGGCAACAATCCCTATATTGTTCGATACTTGCAGGTTTTGTAGCTATAGGCCATAAACAATTAATATTGAGGAAATTTCATGAAGTTCATTATTCAATGTGTAGACCTAATATACCTGTATAGATAATATGTTCCTATAGATAATAATTATGCCATCCAATTTTATCTGCATAGAACATTCTAAGCAGTATTTGCTTTTAAAATAAAATGGTAAAATAGCCCTCTTACAAAAATTGAATTAATCAAAAACCAAATTATTTTATCTTGTGCGTTGAGAGAAATAGTCACAAAGTGGCAGCTGTCTCATTTTGGATTTCAGTTCTTCATTTTCACACAGTGCACATAGGTCTTGTCCTTTAGCCGCCACTGACTCCACTTGGCTAACCCCGGCCCAGATGCCTGGCCCAGGGGCCACAACTCCATTCTGCTTGGGCCTCATCTGCTATTTCACAGGCGGCAAACTTGAGTCTGGATGTGCTTTTTTTAGGACATGGCGGAAAATATAGCCCGATGTCTGTTTCATTACTAGTCTAAAACTTAGAAGGTAGGATAAAACTTGTTAACTAAAAAGTGTGCAAGGGGAGTGTATTCTTTTATAATCGGTTAATTAGGGATTTTGTTGTCTGCAGCACACAGAGATGTAGGGCGGTCTCATCAGTTGGGACATCTGCCTTAGTAGCCTGCTTACCATCTGCGGTTCAAAATGTGCACTTTCTGTTCTGTTTTGTTCCTCTCGTCCCCTAAAATCCCCAGCATGCAGGCGCAGAAGTTTTTTGGGTGTTATCCTGAAAGGTGGTGAACTTGAAATTCTGTCTCAAAGGCCATTAGTGTATTCTTTACATTTTGTTAAGTCTCCTTCTCTCTCGAGCTTTGAATCGATCTGGGGTTCTGTGATGGAAGATTAAACTCTATTTTGGATATGCGATGGAGGGACTTTGTTTAATATTGTAAAAAAAGTGGTTAAGACAATGGATGGATGGATGGATGTCATTGTCCATTGTTAAAGTTTGCTTCTTGTTAAATAAAGAGCTATTTTAAATTCTAAAAAAAAATCTCTCTCTCTCTCTCTCTCTCTCTCTCTCTCTCTCTCTCTCTCTCTCTCTCTCTCTCTCTCTCTCTCTCTCTCTCTCTCTCTCTCTCTCTCTCTCTCTCTCTCTCTCTCTCTCTCTCTCTCTCTCTCTCTCTCTCTCTCTCTCTCTCTCTCTCTCTCTCTCTCTCTCTCTCTCTCTCTCTCTCTCTCTCTCTCTCTCTCTCTCTCTCTCTCTCTCTCTCTCTCTCTCTCTCTGTCTCTCTCTTCCAGGCCACTCTACAGGAAATGCTGATTAATGACTGGATTGCATCTCTGCTGTGGACTTGACTCAAGCCAGATTCCCACTTAATTGCCACTGGTTATGAAAATCAGCACCTCCACATATAAACGGTATGTTTAGAAATAAGTTTAGAATATCTTTATAGAAATTAGGAACAAAACAAATATGTACAAAACATTCAATGAAACATGTCTGGCACTGGGTTTAAAGGAATTGGATCCAAATTAAAAAAACAAACAACTTACAGGTAACTGTTGTGTTGAACGTTGTCATTTACATGTATACATTGGTTGTTAAAACCATCAGAGCTTATTCTGTTTTCCATATTTTCAGGCAGGGGACAAGATGTTTGTGGAGTCTGTTGTCCGATGGGGAGCATGGAGCCTCCTGGTCCACTTTGGGCTTGGCGTTTCTGCAGGGAACTGTCCTTCACGGTGTGTGTGTCGGCCGAACTCATCAGAGGTAAACTGCTCTGGCAAACATCTAACCTCAGTGCCGGAGGGCTTCTCCAGCAATGCCAGATATTTGGACTTATCGCGCAATAAGCTTAAGACCATTGGACGCCGCCAGTTCTCAGGCCTTTACCAACTTCAAGAGTTGGACCTCAGTGATAATATAATCTCCATGATTGAGGTGGAGGCCTTCCAGGGGATGCACAACTTAAGGACTCTTTGCATCAAAAACAACCGACTCAAGATTATCCCGGTCAGGGTATTTTCAGGCCTACCAAGTCTGCGCATCCTGGACCTCAGTGAGAACGAGATTCTGGTCTTTCTGGACTATACCTTCAAAGAGATGGTGAACTTGCAGATATTGGAGGCAGGGGAGAATGACTTGGTGTTCATCTCTCAGAGAGCATTCATCGGTTTGCAGAACCTGCAGGAGCTCACCTTGGACCGCAGCAATCTGACCTCCATCCCCACTGAGGCATTGTCGCAGCTACAGAGCCTGACACGTCTGAACATGCTGAGACTCACCATCTCCGCGTTGCCCAACAACGCCTTCCGTCGGCTCCACCGCCTTCGCAGCCTCGTGATCTCAAACTGGCCCATGCTGGATACACTGGCAACAAACAGCTTAATTGGCCTAAACCTCACTTCCCTGGTCATCAGCAACTGCAACCTCAGCGTGGTTCCCTACTTGGTGCTTCGTCACCTGGTCTACCTGCGCTTCCTGGACCTTTCCTACAACCCCATCACTACAATCCGAGGAAATCTCTTGGGGGATCTTCTGAGGCTCCAGGAGTTGCATTTGGCTGGGGGCAGTCTGCTGCGAATAGAACCGGGGGCCTTCAGGGGTCTCGCCTACTTCCGGATGCTCAACGTGACGTCCAACCAGCTCACTACGTTGGAGCAGAGTGCCTTCCACTCAGTGGGGAATCTCCAGATTTTGCGGTTGGATGGGAATCCCTTGGCATGTGATTGCCGGCTTCTCTGGGTGGTCCACCGGCGGGTGCGCTTGAATTTTGACGGTCACCAGCCCACATGTTCGTCTCCTGATAAGGTGCGGCAGCGTGAGTTCAAGGACTTCTCAGAGAAGGAGCTTCCAAGGCTGTTCACCTGTCGGCCGGCCCGTATTGCAGACCGCCGGCCCCAAGAAGCCAGAGTAGAGGAGGGCACCACGGTGCTCTTCTCCTGTAAGGCAGATGGTGACCCGGCTCCATCTATCACATGGGTCTCATCCCAGAAATCCTTGATTTCTTCGACAGGGAGAATCAGGGTTCTGCCTAATGGCACTCTAGAGGTGCGTTTTGCCCAGGTTCAGGACAGCGGTTCATATAAGTGCACAGCTAGCAACGCAGCTGGCAACGACAGCATCACCGTTAGCCTGCAGGTGAAAGGGTTCCCCCGCAACCGCACCATGCCCTTTTTCACAGAAGAGGGCTGGGTAGAGTCCTCTTACTCTCCTACAGTCAACTCCTCAACTCAGATGGCCAAGCCATACCCATTTGATGCAAAGACACTGATCATCGCCACAACCATGGGCTTCCTGTCATTCCTCAGCTCTGTGGCAATCTGCTTTGTGTTCATGTTCTTCTGGAGTCAGAGCAAAGGCCAGATAAAGCACACGGCAACTATCGACTTTGTTCCCCGTACCTCCATGGGTGGAGGAGGGGATGGAGGGGACGGTGGCCGGTTTACTATGAAACTCATCTAAAATCAAGCAGAGAAATGAATGAGGGGTCATCTTTACTGATTTTGACTTCTGTGCTTTGGGGCTACTACTGGGACACACTAGGCTAGAGACCTATTAGTCTATGCCTAATCTATTACTCTGTTAGGCTTTGCCACTTCAGAGGATGAAATAGAGTAAATCTGTTGGTCCAGAGCTTTTTCTTTACTTATTTTGAGATTTGAAACTTAAATCTCATTGCTCACTTGACTATGTGAAACAACTGAGGAATATCTCATCATTCAGGAATAGAAAGACACTTACTTACAGAGGTTCTGTTGGAACAGGGCTGTTCCACGGTCACTGTGTCCCTTTTCCTTAACTAATGTGAACGGACAAATGGAAGATAAACTGTAAAGGGTCTAACCTTTTAAGTTACCTTGCGGATGATCATGAGAAAACACTTCCATAGATTTTGGGAGCAACACCTGAAGACCTTTTGAGTTTGATAGATTATTGATGGTTTCTGCGTTATCAAACACGGTGAACGTGTTTGGTTGATCACTCGTGTCCTACAAGTGTGCTTCGCTTTATGTCTTGACTCGCCAACCAAGCATTTGCCCTTTTGACTCGGGGGGTTGCTATTTATGCTCACAGGCGATCAATTCAGAGCTAGTGCTGCCGAGTCAGCACTAGCTGTAAGGATTTAGAGCCCCCCCCCCCACGCGTGAACACCTCACCTTCGCTGATTGCTATTAAATCATGCATAGATATTAGAGAATAGAGTATTGTAGCGGAATAGTTTGAGATATCTGTTGAAGATTACTTCTGGACGAGCCACTTTTGGGCTTTGGTGGTGTGTTAAGTGAAAGTTACTTTGGAAATATGCTTTGTCTTATCGGAACTATGTAGTATTATTGATCATGTAGCTGTTTAAATTAATCTACAGCATATTTGTAAATTACAATGTACATAGGAATGTATCCAATGCCATTTCATACTAGCAACACAGCTTTTTTCAGGTCCAAACTGGACCACTTTCTGCTTGTTATATAGGAGTTCATCGTATTATTAGATGACTCCTTCCTTCATATAAATAGTATGATGTTTTTTTATGTTGACGTAACCTTGATTTTGTTTTCTACCTATCGATTCAGCAGATAAACAAAGGTTAAAAAAAAAAACGTGCCTGAGGAACATTTTCAGTTTTGAGAGACAGAATGGAAGATCACCTAATTGTCTCATAAATCTCATAAATATTGAATATAGGTCAAGGACTTTTCTTCTCACTGGATTTATTCTATCCTTTCATCCAGTTCTGGGGATTACTGTCACTCATGTTTGCCGCTCCTGTTTCCTGTTAAACTTTTAGTTTGTAGCTACTGCACGCACAAACCAACACTCTGCTCTGCCAGAAAAGAGGATGGGAATAACATTGTTAGTTCTGGCAATTGTTTTTTGCTAACGTCTTTAAATAAATATATTCTTCTTTTTTTTTCTTATGCATTTGAAATTATTAAATGCTTATATTTCAAGCTGGCTCGTGTGTATGCATTGCCTTGAATTGTCTAATGTAATATCTCTCAGCATATTATGAGATGAGACCCAACACAGATCCAATCAGGTCAAAACCAATCTCTCAGTGGGATGAGTCCGGGGCTATTGTTAGGAAGTTGGCAAGAGAGCGGCATCTCTCCTTGCATAACTAAAGCACTTAATCTCAATGCTTTGAATCGGTTGCCAGGCCTGTTTCATTTGATTGCAGAAGAGAAGAGGGCTTGTCGCCCATCGAGAGAGGACAGCGATAGAATCGGCACACATCTGATTAGAAGAGACGTGTCGGGTTGGAGCCTTCCTCCTCCTCCTCGTCATCCTCCTCCACACACACACTCGCATCCGCGCCGTGTCCATACGTCACATCGTACCCAGAAAAAACCGGACCCCACTTTTTTTGGGGGGGTGGGGGGGTATTTTCCCTCTTCCGAGCCGTCCTGGTCGCTGTTCCACCCCCTCTGCCGATCCGGGGAGGGCTGCAAACTACCACGTGCCTCCTCCGATACACGTGGAGTCGCCAGCCGCTTCTTTTCACCTGACAGTGAGGAGTTTCACCCCCCTCCCCAAACAGCCGCCCCGACCGACCACAGGAGACGCTAGTGCAGCGACCAGGACACATACCCACATCCGGCTTCCCACCCGCAGACCAAGCTGGAGGTAAAACGGGGATTCGAACCGGCAGCGGAATAGACCGCTACGCCACCCGGACGCCCCCACAACCAGCTTATAAACTATAGCCACATGTTGTTCATGGTTTCTTACACCAAGTGTATTGAATCACTACCGAGGAGGTCCACAGAGACGATGTCTCTGGTGTGCTCATCTACCATGTGGATCTAACTAACAGATGTCTTTACTCACACTCGCCTTCCTTTATTATGATTTGTCACAAAAGGGATGGGAAGGGGAGGGGAGGGGGGGTTGCCAGTTTCACAAATTGTTTATTTTTGTCCATTTGTTTGACGGGGGCGACGGCATCCCTCCCCAAAACAACAAAACAAGCCCTGATCCTACCAGAACCCTCCTGTCAGCAGATCACCTCGCCGCTCTCTGCAGCATCTCCCCTCCTCACGTTTGTCCCTCTTTAAATAAAGACAAAGCTACCGGAGCGAGTTAATGTTTGTTCTCTCCGCTAAAAAACAACAACAATGACGTGCTCCAGATTTCAGGAGCTGTGTGGGGACAGACAGACAGACAGACAGACAGACAGCCTGTGACTTGACCTTTGAGTCTCGGACTGAAGACTCGGTGCATTCAGGAGGATTGTTCTGCTCTGAGCCGATCCGGAGACCAGGAAATCAGCCCCTTCATGTATTTTCCCCCAGAATAACCTAAAAAACAAAAAAACTAATAATCACGTGTATGAGCAGAGAATTAAACCCTTTTGGATTACCTCTGCATGTCTCAATCTGCGATATAGGTCTGTCTGGGGGCTATCAGGCCTGACTCGGCCTCCCCTATCGTCTGCTTTAATACAACTGTTCGCTCCCATTGGACAGAGAGCAAAGGCCAGATTAACGTGGTGTTCATAAACCATCCCTTCAGTGACCGGCAGACCCACACACAGCACAGAGACCATCACGGTCGGCCTCTTCGCGTTCGCTGTTTGGATCATTCTCAGACTTCTGTTCCAGATGTTTGCAGCGCAGCAGGAGTCTCCATAGTGGGCCATGGTGGTCCATGGCGGGCAGCAGATTCTAGCCACGTCAGATCTCTAACCCACGGCTTAATTTGCTCCCCAGGCCCCGTCAGACTGCAAGCTCAGCAGCAAAATTCAAGTCTCTAAAAACCTAAACGGTAAGGCGGACTAACTTCGCACCCTTCTAGTGGCCACAAAGCCTCATCTCCCCTACCTAGATTTATCCAGCCTATGGCTATTGGGTCTAGACCCCAATAGCCAAAAAATAAAGTAAACATTTAAATCTAAACCCACTTTTAATCACTCGAGTCTAGAGTGATTAAAAGTGGGTTTAGATTTAAATGTTTACTTTATTTTTGTTATTTTCCAGGTGGCATCTCCTTCCTATTTTCTCAAAACTGGTTATTAATTACGTGGTATTTCTATTTATTTTGCTACTTGGTAGAGAGGAAGACAGCAGAGACGTCAAACTATCACGTTGGTCAATAGCAGCGTTTCATGTTGTCTTTTACTACTCACCACTAAGTGGCGCTAAACCCCTATAGTTCACGGAGCATGCCATTCATCAGCGTTAGTGAGCGTGTTCTGCTGTGTATTAATCACCCCTGAGTGCCTGGATGTCGTCACAGACAACAGTTCTCATTTGAACTGCTGAAACTCGGTTGGGGAAAAGTGTAAACTGAGACATGATGAACAATAAACATGTTGTGTGCGTCTCTGCATGAAAGGACTTCCTCCTTGTGTCGTTGTGCAGAAACGCAGGTCGAGTCAGTCTCACGCAGTAGACCGTGTGGTCCATGTAAACCCAGGACAGACGAATAGCTGGTAGACACCGGGGTGGTCTCGATGAGTGGAGTCAGTAGAGTGGAATGGATGAACACCAGACGAAACTCCTCATACCTCAGATGCAACTTTATAGAGGCCAGACGTTGTTGTGATACAGTTCATGGCACGGCCGGATTAACCTACCAGGGGGCCCCGGGGCACGCACATCCATTGCCCCCCCCCCCCCCGCCTCGTCAGATAGGCTAAACAATACCAAACATTGCTAAATGTAAAACTAATGCAAATACCCAACATGGTAGTCGACGCTATGCCAATCTGCGTGGGATTCGGATGGCGACTACAAAGTACAACACAAATTTGAATCACATTTGGGTCCCGTCGTGGTCCGGGGCCCCGGGGCACTCGCCCAGCATGCCCGGTCCGTAATGCAGCCTTGGGTCATGGTTAGAGCACCGAAAAGCGGATTATTACAAAAAACTGGTGACGACGGTTCACACGAGCGTCTACCCAATACTACAATAAAACCGGACCCCCCTCCCCCCTCGACGGAAGTGATAGGCCACGTCACAAAATGGACGCCTATGCAGTGATCGTTACACGCTGTAAAGGTTCTCACGACAAATTAGCAGCCTTCCAGGACGTTTTCTTTCCTCATGTAACGAGTTTTCTGTTCTGCACATGCAAGAGATAAAGAAGCTCAGCCGGTCCGGCTGTTGGTTGTATGAAAGGGTCGGGATGCAACGGAGCTGATCCGGCATCGTGCGACAATACCGGTTGATTGGACGTGTCGCAGTTCTTCATCATGTAATGCTCTGACAAGTCAGTCTGCCTCTTTGACAACGACCTGTAGCGAATTCGGGGGGGGCAGCCCGGGAACCACCGCAGCCAGGACGCGAACCCGGATCTCCCGCACAACGGGCGACAACATTAACCAGTCTGCCAAAGGGTCTGACTCGTTAGCCAATGCCTAGCGAGTCTATTTACCCGTGCACGTTACACTACCCCCTCCTTCAGGAACGCGCTTCAGCATATCAGCTCCCTCACGCCTCTGGGCGCACGCGCTTCTGGTGGCCTCAAGGTCTCACCATCCCACTTCTGACACCTACTACTACTACTTTCGGCTGCTCCCGTTAGGGGGCGCCACAGCGGATCATCCGTTTCCATTTCTTCCTGTCTTCTGCGTCTTCCTCTGTCACACCAGCCACCTGCATGTCTTCCCTCACCACATCCATAAACCTCCTCTTTGGCCTTCCTCTTTTCCTCTTTCCTGGCAGCTCCATATTCAGCATCCTTCTCCCAATATACCCAGCATCTCTCCTCCACACATGTCCAAGCCATCTCAATCTTGCCTCTCTTGCTTTGTCTCCAAACCGTCCAACCTGAGCGGTCCCTCTAATATAATCATTCCTAATCCTGTCCTTCTTCCTTACTCCCAGTGAAAATCTTAGCATCTTCAACTCTGCCACCTCCAGCTCCGCCTCCTGTCTTTTCGTCAGTGCCACTGTCTCCAAACCATATAACATAACTGGTCTCACAACCATCTTGTAAACTTTCCCTATAACTCTTGCTGATACCCTTCTGTCGCAAATCACTCCTGACACACTTCTCCACCCACTCCACCCTGCCTGCACTCTCTTTTTCACCTCTCTACTGCACTCCCCGTTACTTTGGACAGTTGACCCCAAGTATTTAAACTCAGATGTCTTTGTCACCTCCACTCCTTGCATCCTGACCATTCCACTGTCCTCTCTCTCATTCACGCATAGGTATTCTGTCTTGCTCCTACTGACTTTCATTCCTCTTCTCTCCAGTGCATACCTCCACCTCTCCAGGTTCTCCTCAACCTGCACCCTACTCTCGCTACAGATCACAATGTCATCCGCGAACATCATCGTCCATGGAGACTCCTGCCTGATCTTGTCCGTCAACCTGTCCATCACCATTGCAAACAAGAAAGGGCTCAGAGCCGATCCTTGATGTAATCCCACCTCCACCTTGAACCCATCTGTCATTCCAACCGCACACCTCACCATTGTCACACTTCCCTCATACGTATCCTGCACCACTCCTACATACTTCTCTGCAACTCCTGACTTCCTCATACAATACCACACCTCCTCTCTCGGCACTCTGTCATAAGCTTTCTCTGAATCTACAAAGACACAATGCAACTCTTTCTGGCCTTCTCTATACTTCTCAATCAACATTCTCAAAGCAATCCCACTTCTGACACCAATGTAGATCTCCCGCACCACGGGCGACAACGTTAACCTGTCGACTAAAGGGTCCGACCCGTTAGCCAAAGGCTAGCGAGTCTACTCATCCGTGGCCGTTACACTACCCCCCTCCTTCGGGGAGCGCGTCCCCGCGCTTCAGCATATCAGCTCCCTCACGCCTCTGGGCGCACGCGCTTCCGGTGGCCTCAAGGTCTCACCATCCCGCTTCTGACACCAATGTAGCGAATTTAGGGGCAGCCAGGAAGCGAACCCGGGTCGGAGCCTTTAGTCGACTGGTTAACGCAGTCGTTCGTGGTGCGGGAGATCTACATTGGTGTCAGAAGTGGGATTGCTTTGAGAATGTTGATTGACTTACTTCCCGGCTGCCCCTAAATTCGCTACATTGGTGTCAGAAGTGGGATGGTGAGACCGTGAGGCCACCGGAAGTGCGTTCGCCAAGACATGAGGTAGCTGATATGCTGAAGCGCGGGGACGCGCTCCCCCAAGGAGGGGGGTAGTGTAACCACCCCTAAATTCGCTACAGACATTTGAAACGTTTATGTGGTTGCATGCCATACTTTCATTAGTTGTAGGGCCGCTTGATGAATACTCCCTCTAAATAGGTACTCACAACATGTAAAGAGGTCATAGGTCATAGGTCATTCACAGACTGCTCCGTCGCTTTTCAAATTTACCTCATTCGTGTCCTAACTGCAGACACAGCAGGTCGAATCAGTAACTCATCTCTATCAGATGTGACTCGTGTGTGACCACTGATGAATATCAATCAATAACATCGAGGAGCCAAATGACTCCTGGTGCTTTCGCCTTTTAGAGAGCAGTAAACTCACCTGAGTCTGAAATGATTCTAATGAGAAATCAGGGAGAAGAGGGAATCTTTGCTTTCAAAATGGACAGAATGTGAATATATTGGATGTGTGAAGTATGAAGCATGACTGACTCAGGAAGAAAACCGTC
This sequence comes from Lampris incognitus, assembly GCF_029633865.1. Lineage (NCBI taxonomy): Eukaryota > Metazoa > Chordata > Actinopteri > Lampriformes > Lampridae > Lampris > Lampris incognitus. Next base: position 51,954,636 of record NC_079219.1, read on the forward strand.
TCATGTCAAAACGTCCGTAGCTTAAGACTGATCATATCATGGCAACGAACGATACTCAGAGAAAACTGTCACCGGTGACAGGCCTGCTGTCACACCTGGACAGCATCCCCTTCCTCTAACCAGCAACAGGTGTGACGCCTGCCTTACATGCACCCGCTTGGAAAGTCTCTATTTGGAAACCCTGTCTGTCTGTCTGTCTGTCTACCTGTCTGTCTGCCTGTCTGTCTGCCTACCTGTCTGTCTGTCTACCTGTCTGCCTGTCTGTCTGCCTGCCTATCTTTCTGTCTGTCTGTCTGCCTGCCTGTTTGACTCTCTGCCTGCCTGTCTGTTTATCTGTCTGTCTGACTGCCTGTCTGCCTGCCTGTTTGACTCTCTGCCTGTCTGTCTCTCTGTCTGTCTGCCTGCCCGTCTGTCTGCCTACCTGTCTGTCTGTCTACCTGTCTGCCTGCCTATCTTTCTGTCTGTCTGTCTGCCTGCCTGTTTGACTCTCTGCCTGTCTGACTGCCTGCCTGCCTGTCTGTCTGTCTGTCTGTCTGACTGCCTGTCTGCCTGCCTGTCTGACTGCCTGTCTGCCTCTGTTTGTCTGTCTGTCTGCCTGCCTATCTGTCTGTCTGTCTGTCTATTTGTCTGCCTGTCTGCCTGCCTGTTTGACTCTCTGCCTGTCTGACTGACTGCCTGCCTGCCTGCCTGCTTGTCTGTCTGACTGCCTGTCTGTCCATCTGAATGCCTGTCTGTCTGTCTGTCTATTTGTCTGCCTGTCTGACTGCCTGCCAGTCTGTCTGCCTACCTGTCTGTCTGTCTACCTGTCTGTCTGCCTGCCTGCCTGCCTGCCTGTCTCCCCCCTCTCCCTCAGTGTTCGAGGTGGAGCCTGGTACCCCGACTTCTCCCAACTCAACTCTGGAAAGCGGGAGGAGAGACGGCACCGAGTCCGATACACCCGCTGCATAGATCACACACGCAGTCGGTCGACAGGAGAGCACAATCCCAGCAGGAGGCTTCGTGGGAACCTGTTTTCTTCTTCTTCTTCTCCTTCTTCTCCTTCTTCTCCTGCTAAGGACAGACAGCGGGGAGGCTCAGCGATGAATTATTTGGTGTTGTTTGCGTCGCTTTTCGCCGTGGGTTTCTCCGGGAAGTCACCTCGGCTGAAATTTGTTGTGCACGGTAGGCAGCTGTCGTCTTTCCCGGTCGCAGCACATCATCACTGTAATGTCACCCACCTTCTTTGTTTCAGCCCATTGATTCTCGCTATTGTATGAATAAATGAGGGATTAATGAACGGGCGAATGACTGAAGAGACGCGGAGTTTGGTGTTGAGGTGATGCAGCCATTTATCAGGTCGGCTGTGCTGGTGTTGTTTCGCCCTTTCTCACTCACCACAACGCTGGGAAAAGCTGCAGCAAACCTATCGTGTAAATCGGTATGGGGTTAGCCATTACACTTACGCTAAATACCCCCTCAACCGCTGCTCAAGAAGCAAATTACCCCCCCTACCCACCCCCCCCATAGGCCCGCCACATCCGTCCACTGAACTGAGTGTTTGGTGAAAAACTACCTTGCGGTCCTCCAATTTGCTGGACCACCACATGTGTACTACCTGATCTAGATCAATACTAAGCATTGGGGGTATTTACGGGGGGGGGGTTCGTGGTTGTGTAGATTAGTCGGATAGCTCGAACGTGACACCTGCTCTCCCCCGATACTGACGGGGTTCAATGACGTCTTCAGACACAAACTGGTGTTTTATATCTTTTCATATCAGGCTTGTTTGGGCACATTTTTATCGGCTTCCTTCAGAAGCCTGCTTGTGTACGAGTTGGGTTCATGCCCTCTGCAAACGGTTACACAGAACCTCACGGTGCCTGCTCACTGGTCGGGAACTGGTTGACTGCCATCTGTTTTTTAGCAATCACCGAGGCTCCTGAACATAAACGATCCGTGCAGCCGGAGGACTGACGGAGGGCAGAGCCGTCTGAAGGGAACATGGCGTCACTGAGCAGCGTGCCTCTCATCCTCCAAAAAAAAAACCCGCCTGCCGCCACCGAAAATGAGTCACTGTGGTGGTAAAAAAAGAAACGTCTTTTGTGGAGGTCGGCAGGTTGTCGCCTGCACGGCGGGGCTGCAATGCAGCTGCGTGAACCGAAGAGGACGGTGTGCTCTACTGCAGCAGAGGCTTGGCGCTTAAAGGGCAGAGGCAGCAGCAGCGACAATCATACATAGGATACAGAGAGAGAGAGAGGGGGGGGGGCAGAGAGTGTGTGTCCATCATGTAAAGCAATGAATGGAAAATTCCATGCAGAGCCGAGCTGGATCCCTTGTTATTTATTCCGCTCACGTGTGCACACCTTACACAGCGCTCTAATGTATTCACAATCAATAGAGACGCGGCCGTGAATCAAGCCAGGATGCTGTGGATGTTGTGGATGCTGTGGATGCTGTGGATGCTGTGGATGCTGTGGATGTTGTGGATGCTGTGGATGCTGTGGATGCTGTGGATGCTGTGGATGCTGTGGATGCTGTGGCAGCGCGGAAGCCCTGCGCTCCTGGCGGATGAGCGACACAAAGCGGACAGGACGGCATACGTGCCTGTTGTGTTAATCAAACCTGTTGTTACGCAAGTGCGCACACGCACCCGCTCAAGGCAATAACACCACCGCGGCCATAAGACCCACTACGACCCGGGGTCCTCTCTCTCCAGCCTTGTGCCATGGAGAGGCCTGTGAGGCCACTCTCGCTCCAATCAAGACTGATTTTACTTAACAGCAAGCCTCCAGATTGAGGGGGAGGAAGGGGGGGGAAGGGGGGGACCTGCATTGAAGAGCTCCGATAAAAACGAGCCGCGTGATAAAAATGATAACGCGCGCCGTTTTTGGCTTGAGACCAAATGTGATGGAAGCGACTTCAGCACCACGGACAGCACCTTTGCTGAGCGAGCAATCGAGAGAGCGAGAGAGAGAGAGAGAGAGAGAGAGCGAGAGAGAGAGAGAGAGAGAGAGAGAGAGAGAGAGAGAGAGAGAGAGAGAGAGAGAGAGACCCACTTCAAGGTTAATTGGACATCTGCCATGATACCACAAACGATGTAATCCCCCCAAAGTTCGGCTTTTGTTAGAGCCGACCTGCTCACTCCGAGCACGGGTCGGCCACGGGCTTTACTGGATTTCCGAGTTACGCTGATGGGATTTCTTCAGGTGTTTACTGGAGGGCCCTGAAGTCCACGTCGAAACGGCTCGGCAGTAAGAGCTTCTCTGTAAGTGGGGATACCAGCTGGTCGACTTCTGCTGTGTAACTGAACGACAACGCTCGGAATAAAAGACAAAACCTGCTGTATCGCAACATCACAGCCAGCCAAGCTCCTTTGTTCGTGTGCAAAGGAAAGCTGCTACATCCAAACACAGTTGAAGCACTTTGTTCTTAAGATTCTCTATTTGGTTTGTTCATTAAGCACCACGAAGCCGTCTCATTATTAGTGGACACTGCAATATTAGACATGCTTTAAAACCCTATGAGGTGTTCCAGCAGATGCCTGTTTAATTGCTGCATACTGCATACATTTGTCTGTAATAGTTAAGAGTAGTTCGTGGCTTGCAGGTGTAGCGTAAGTGGACCGTCAGTGTATTGGCAGGGGAGAGTGGGTGCGAGGGGTTTCGTGTGTCTGTAAGGGGGAAGTGATGGTTGAACATCTTCTGGTGACGTTTTGGGCTTAATTGAACATCTCTGATGGGACATCAACACCTTGAGTAAACTAACTGTTATTCGTGTTCCCACTCAATATGCCTCCCTCCAACACCCATCCATCCGTGTAGACACTCATAGTTAATTTAATACCAGTTTAATACCAGTATAGTTATCCAGAGACTTCCATGTTTTGGTAAATTAAAGGATTTTTTTTTTTAGGTAGATGTTTTGGGGCTGCCACCAAACAAAATCTGATTTGATGTAATTCAGGAAATCTTACCACAGTGGCGTTTTCTAGCGGAGGCCAAGGGAAGACAGGCTTCCCCCCTTTTTTCCAGGCTGTAGTTGACGTTTTAATAAAAACACTTCGTTTAACAGTTTAGGCAATTCTTCTGTTGCTGCCATCTCCTCCCCATTCTCATTGAGTATTTTAAAATGGGTGAAACAGCGATACTCTAAATGTTAACGTGTGTTGAATGTCGGTCAACGTGTGTGGTGAAATGCTGTATTGCACTCCTGCTGTAGACGTAGTCACGTCAAGGCCGCAACGATTAACCAATCAGATGAGGCTACGGTCATGCCCCTGCCAAACCACGATTAGTCAAAACGGATTGGACCTATGCCAAGGGGAGCCTGCCACCCGTTGGCCTCACACCAATCGAATCAGGAACACTATGTCAATAAATCAATCAATCAATCAATCAATCAAGTTGCATTTTATACAGCGCTTTTCTATCTTCAACAGCAACTCAAAGCACTTTACAATTAATCAATTCACACACACACACATCAACAAGAATTCAACGGCAGTAGGAAGAACAGAACATCGTCACAACACCCCTTGCGGGTGTTGACTCAGCATGGCGAGTCATTTAGCGTACGTCACAAATTGCAAATCAAGATGACACAGTGATTAAAACATTTTTATCATCGTCGTGATCCAGATAAGGAGGTATCCAGTCAGGGACTGCCTGGGTACAGGTCAGGATCAGATGGGTTAAAATCATCATTATCATTTCCATTATCCAAATTCATATATTCCAATTCATATATCATATATCAATTCATACACCATATGTCAATTCATATATAATATAATCCCAATTCATATATCATCAATTCAGATACCATATGTCAATTCATATATCATATCAGCTCATATACCATATATCAATTCATATACCATATATCAGTTCATATATCAATTCCGTTATGCAACATTATCCCAATAACAAGAAGGCCCATGGTGAAGCCTAAATGTTATCAAACCAATCGAGGCTCCACGTGCCGCATTTTGCTTCATCTCGTCTGCGTATTCAGCTAGTTTGTTCATGGCTTTAGTGAAAGCCCGCGGGTGCGGTGTTGTTGTCATTTCCGTTTCCCCCCCAGCCCACAGCAATACAACACAAAGACAAAAACATCCAAAAACTACAAGAACACATATATCCAAACTAACACATATATCCAAACTAAAAAATAAAAAATCACTGTCCAAGGGAACGAATGCCAGCCAGGATGACTGTCGGAACCGCCGGTATGCATCATGGGCTAGCTAGCAGTTAGCTTAGCCTGTCCCGCTTCCGCGTCCTGTCAGACCGCCCTCGGTGTTTCCTCCTCGGGCACAGCTCCAGGCAGGGGCCGTGGTCCCCGGGCCCACCGGACGAAACAGACCAAGCTCTCCCAGCCAGACCGCCCTCGGTATTATCGGAACTGCTGGTCTGCATGGGCTAGCAGTTAGCTTAGCCTGCCCCGCTCTCCCAGCCATCAATCGAAGACAAAACTTAGACGCAGACGTGGACAAAGGTAGGGATGGTATTGGGTGAGGCAGCCGCAAACGCGAATTCGCGCTGCCATCTTCCCACACCGGAAGCGGGGGGGGGCATAGCACGTTATCAGCGTCATGGACAAAAGGGAGATCTAACAGTTAGCTATTTTTTTGTATCGATATCACCGTTAGCAAGTAGTGGTGTGCAGTTACGGAGGCCGGAGAGCTCCAAACTACCGCTGCAGCAGCAACTTAAAACGAAGACTGGCGGCAGACCAACGCCAAAACTGGAGCTGCGTACGGTGAGAGGGGAAAGGAGGGTTTGGGACTTCCAACGAAGAAACTTGTGCCCGTCCGGAGATAGCTGGTTACGGAGTTAGCTGGTTACGGAGTTAGCTGGTTAAGGAGTTAGCTGGTTACGGAGTTAGCTGGTAGAGCTAAACTTCAGCGGCTGTTTTGCTAGCCGTCATGGGAGCGGCCTTCCTCTTCGACCAGGGTGAGTGAAAGGTGCACCCCCATCTCTGTGGCTTTACTATTGATGGACCTGCCCATGTAGCTACAGTGGTGTGAAAAAGTGTTTGCCCCCTTCCTGATTTCTTATTTTTGTCACACTTAAATGTTTCAGATCATCAAACAAATTTAAATATTAGACAAAGATAACACAAGTAAACACAAAATGCAGTTTTTAAATGAAGGTTTTTATTATTAAGGGAAAAGAAAAATCCAAACCTACATGGCCTTGTGTGAAAAAGTGATTGCCCCCCCCCCTGTTAAAACATAAATTGAGTGTGGTTTATCACATCTTTTGAAAGCTGAGTTCAATTTCTCTAGCCATACCCAGGCCTGATTACTGCCACACCTCTTCTCAATCAAGATATCACTTAAATAGGACCTGCCTGACAAAGTGAAGTAGACCAAAAGATCCTCAAAAGCTAGATATCATGCTGCGATCCAAAGAAATTCAGGAACAAATGAGAAACAAAGTAATTGAAATCTATCAGTCTGGAAAAGGTTATAAAGCCATTTCTAAAGCTTTGGGACTCCAGCGAACCACAGTGAGAGCCATTATCCACAAATGGCGAAAACATGGAACAGTGGTGAACCTTCCCAGGAGTGGCCGGCCGACCAAAATTACCCCAAGAGCGCAGCGACAACTCATCCAAGAGGTCACAAAAGACCCCACAACAACATCCAAAGAACTGCAGGCCTCACTTGCCCCAGTTAAGGTCAGTGTTCATGACTCCACCATAAGAAAGAGACTGGGCAAAAATGGCCTGCATGGCAGAGTTCCAAGACGAAAACCACTGCTGAGCAAAAAGAACATAAAGGCTCATCTCAGTTTTGCCAGAAAACATCTTGATGATCCCCAAGACTTTTGGGAAAATACTCTGTGAACTGACGAGGCAAAAGTTGAACTTTTTGGAAGGTGTGTGTCCCATTACATCTGGCGTAAAAGTAACACAACATTTCAGAAAAGGAACATCATACCAACAGTAAAATATGGTGGTGGTAGTGTGATGGTCTGGGGCTGTTTTGCTGCTTCAGGACCTGGAAGACTTGCTGTGGTAAATTGAACCATGAATTCTGCTGTCTACCAAAAAATCCTGAAGGAGAATGTCCGGCCATCTGTTCGTGACCTCAAGCTGAAGCACACTTGGGTTCTGCAGCAGGACAATGATCCAAAACACACCAGCAAGTCCACCTCTGAATGGCTTAAGAAAAACAAAATGAAGACTTTGGAATGGCCTAGTCAAAGTCCTGACCTGAATCTGAATGAGATGCTGTGGCATGACCTTAAAAAGGCGGTTCATGCTCGAAAACCCTCCAATGTGGCTGAATTACAACAATTCTGCAAAGATGAGTGGGCCAGAATTCCTCCGCAGCGCTGTAAAAGACTCATTGCCAGGTATCGCAAACGCATGATTGCAGTTGTTGCTGCTAAGGGTGGCCCAACCAGTTTTTAGGTTTAGGGGGCAATCACTTTTTCACACAGGACCATGTAGCTTTGGATTTTTTTCCCCCCTTAATAATAAAAACCTTCATTTAGAAACTGCATTTTGTGTTTACTTGTGTTATCTTTGTCTAATATTTAAATTTGTTTGATGATGTGAAACATTTAAGTGTGACAAACATGCAAAAAAATAAGAAATCAGGAAGGGGGCAAACACTTTTTCACACCACTGTATGTATGCAAATGTCTTGTGCCTTGTTTGACTGGATTTAGCCGCATTTGTTAGTCAGTCCACCAAAGTGGTTGTTTTATTGCGGGTTGTTTACACAGAAAATAGTGGACAGAAGCCATAGGGTTTCTGCCTGTTTAGATGACATGGTGATTGTTTATAGCTCTGGCACTTGATGTTAGTCTTTTCGGTCATGTTGTTTAATGAGCATTTGGCCTAGTTTTAAACGACAGGTATGGAAAGTATTTGTGCATGTTAAGCACACACAGCAGGGGTTGTAAGTCACGTGGTTGATGCATGTAGCCCACTGACACTTTATGACGTGAATGTAAAACTTGAAACGTCATCTGATTGAGTTGAGGATTGAATGCTTCTTCGAATCTGTACCCTGATGGCACGATCGCCGGCCAGAGGACCAGCAGCCAATAGGTGACGCTTCCCTATCGGCCTGCAATCAGCCAGTATGAGTTGCACCTGCGTATTGGTTGGCCTGCGATTAGGTGCACCTGTGCTGGGGACTATTTAACGGGTTGTTGTGCAGACATCTCTGTCGAGTCTTGGATAGGCTTCATGTTGGTCTGGGGAAGCGCTTGTAGCCTGAACCCTCAGCCGCCTCCTCTGTGTGAGAGGGTGTTTTGTATTTTATGCTTGTTCTAATTTGCATCATTGCCAACCCTGTTTGGCAGTAGTCTTTTGTTTTTGTGTGTTTTGCATCAGTCCAATCAAGACACTTTGTGCTGTACCAATTGCCTCGTCTCTGCAGTTGGGTCCAAATACACAGCGTTACACCGTGCATCTGAGTAACTGCGCAATGTTGAACAGCAAGAAGGTAGATGGCTAGCGTGTGCAAGTCCTGAATCTGTAGGATACAGCTTCGTGTAAAATGATGCCGGGCGCTGTAATAGCTCAACGGGTTACACGACGTTGGCTGTTAAAGCAGCGATTACTCCTGTCAATTAAGACCGCGCGCGCACACTATCTCTCTCTCTCTCTCTCTCACACACACACAAATTAGAGGCCTGTCACTTACCTTTGTCAAAAACTTTCCCCACGTCACATCAGGAATCACGAACATTCATTTGTCATTTCATATTGTTGCCCACAGCAGTGCTACACGAAGACAAAAACACAAAACCCAACTACAAAAACGCATGTGTGCATCCCTTACCCGAACCGCTTATCCTGCTCTCAGGGTCGCAGGGAGGTTGGAGCCTATGCCAGCAGTCACTGGGCGGCAGGCGGGGAGACACCCTGGACAGGCCGCCAGACCATCACACAGGGCCGGCACATCCATACCTAGGGACAATTTAGTAAGGCCGCTTCACCTGACCTACGTGTATTTGCCGCCCACATATATACAACATTTCCACACACAAAAAAATCACTTTCCAAGAGACTGAACACCAGGATGACTGTTGAAACTGCCGGTCTGCATTGGCTAGCAGTTAGCTTAGCCTGCCCCGCTTCCGCGTCCTGTCGGATCACTCTCGGTGTTTCCTCCTCGGGCACAGCTCCAGGGCCCACCGGACGCAGCAGACCAGGCTCCCCCAGCCGATCCAACGCCAGCTCTCCCAGCCAGACACCTTCGACACACCTACCCGCACTCCACACGACGACACCAAAAACACAAAGTTAGGCGAGGCCGCCGCCAGGCCGCCCTGGGTGTTATCGGGACTGCCGGTCTGCATGAGCTAACAGTTAGCTTAGCCTGTCCCGCTTCCGCGTCCTGTCACACCGCCCTCGGTGATTCCTCTTTGGGCACAGCTCCAGGCAGCTCCCTGGGCCCACAGGACGCAGCAGACTAAGTTCTCCCAGCCGATCCAGCGCCAGCTCTCCCAGCCACAAAAGTAGACGCAGATGTGGACAAAGGCACTGCATGGACGGTGCTGGGTGAGGCCGCCGCAAACATAAGTTAGTGCCGCCATCTTCCCACACCGGTACTGGGTGAGGCCGCTGCAAACGTGAATTCGCGCCGCCATTTCCCCCACAGTAACAATAAGACTCAGTTACCACAATAACAGCTAGGAAAGGAAATTTGCATATTGTCACGTCGTGACGCACAACTTTGATTAAATTAATGTCAACGAGAATCTGATACCTAAACTTTCTTGCGAAATGAGGTCGATATATTAGTTTTGGTTTGATAACCGAACAACTCAATGTGATTAACTTCATTTGGATCCTTAAACATGGTATTGTTGCATATGCAAGCAGATATTGTGATATATATCAATTTTGTGTAAAAATTCAAATGACCATCATGATAATATTCCCATATCACTCAGTAGTACTAACCACAATTTCAATCAACAGCATTAAAAGCATTTAAATGACCGAGAGGAAAAAAACAGTAAAACTGCGGCGTGGCAGTTCCCCCCTCTAAGTCATGTTGGTCTGACCCACAGAGCCCCCCAGGTTCCACTTCATGAAACCAGAGAACTACATCAGCATGTACCACCAGGAAGGCTCCAACGTGCTGTACGTGGGGGGGCAAGCTGTGATCTACGTGCTGACATTCACAGACCGAGGAGTTCGCGACCTGCAGGTACGGTTTGCACTTACACAGTGAAGGTTTTTACACAGAAAATATTTAAACGACTGCTCCGGTCATTTCAGCGTGTTGCTCTACAGGACACATGGCTGTTTTGTCAGGGAGCTGGTCAAACCTGCTGATATCATTGAATAAGACAAAAGAGGAGAGGATCGGTAGAGGAAGGGTTGTAATTTGCCTTTGTCTGTGACTGATGTCTGTTCTTATAAAAGGAAAAGTAAAAAAAAAAACACACCTGTTCTAATGAAGCACCTGCAAGCTGAGTAAAACACGATAAAGAAGGTCAGCACACCCTCATCACTACGATATACCGCTCACATTTGTTAATGACCGCCAAGTTTTCTATACTTGGAATATGCCACCTTTTAAGAATACAGGTGTCTGGTCAATTTAGGGATCTATGAAAGCCAGTAAAGGTTACAGACAACTGAAGTGTTTGAGACTATAGGCAGAATGACCCGAGGCAGGCTTCACAGAGCGGGCCGGAGATGGAGAGCATGGCTCGGAGCTGACCCACTTCAGGAACCAAGATGAGTGACAGCCGGTGAGAGATATGTCATGCATACATTAATGGAGCCAAGCTTATCTCTCCCCAGCGGAGGGAAAAGATAGTGAGGCAAGCTCATAGTCAGCATAGGACCAAGATAGTAATACCCCGTCAGGGCTAGCGTCTACAGTGACCAGACAAACAACATTTCATCTAAATGTGTCTGTGTCCTATTTCTTTGTAGCTGTTGAAGGCTTAAATTGACTAGTAGCTTGTTCAGGTTTTTGGTCTGTTTTTTTTTTTGCACCCAAAATGAGGTCATTATTTCCTTTCAGATGTTATTTCTATTCTGAAAAAAAAAGCAGTGTGAAATAGCACAAGCTAATATGACCTCCTCCCGTCCACAGATCCCCGTGGTGAGCGATGAGATTACAAAGACGATGTGCATGACCAAGTCTGCGCCGCCCAAGGTACACCAACGGTCTCCATTGCTCGCTCCTTAATCGGCATTGCAAAGCATTTTCCCCCGCCACTTTTGTCATCATCATTATCATGCTCATCGTCATCATGCTCATCTTCACCGCAGTGATTGGTAAGAGCAATCATTTTCTGGTCAGCTGTTTAGGTGTGAACAAGTATTTAGTTTACGTTGATTTCTTGCCAATAAAAAAACAGCACTTATTACTCCCAGCAGAAAAAAAAAACGCATGCTGAGATTGAGCCCTCCTTAATCCTGATTTAATATGGGGCCATCAAAGACGGCAAGACCCATGTGATGCAGGCGACACACATGGCGTCCAGCAAGTTAGACCAATAGAATATGAGGTGAGTAGAAAGACGACGTGCCAGTGTTGGCAAACTAAACTCTCTTGGCAGACACCACCATCACTGTCCTCTACATCTACACCCCTTTATATCCCTTTTTTAAACTGTAAGTAGGTGCAGGCAGGCTAAAAAGGTGATGATGGAACAGGCTGCATCACACAGAGTCTGACAAGACTGAAATCAAGCATTACCCTTTAGCCTGAGGTAGCACAACCACGTTCAGAAGGTACAAGTCTGAACCGTGTGTTTGCTCCACCCATGTACTAAACCGTTAACTTAATTTCATTAACTTGTTTGCTCTACCTGGCGGGAGAGTGGCGTTAAGTAGAATCAACTGGTTTAGTACATGGGTGGAGCAAACACACGGTTCAGACTTTCACCTTCTGGACCTGGTTTTGTCATTGTCCAAGCTACACACTGACAAACAATAACCACAAATGATGGTCGCAGCCAGACAGCAAAATGAAACTGGGCCGGATCCGGGCCGGATGTATCACAGCATCTGGTGCGGATCGGCGAAACGGATCCGCCATGACGCTGGTACAAAAATACATGGCGGCATATTCAAGGATTCAAGGATCGTAAATGTTTCTTCTCTCAAACAGTCCACTGAAATCTGTTTCTAAAAGAACTGATGTGAGAAATGGGAATTCAGGTGCTGACTCTTGGCTCATTTTAGATCCACAAGGCCTAATTTGAAAATGGGTTCCGACTTTCGTAAGGAGGCCACACTCTGGCCAGAGGCGCGGGGCGGTCTAGCAGCAGGTGTGATTGGTATAATGATCTGCCACAATCGGCGCAGAGGCAAGGGGGGGGGGCGTCTAAGGGCGGATGTGATTCCTATGCGGATCTGCCAGATTGTGGGCGGATCCGGCCCAGTGTCAGCTGCTGTATCGGTATGTGAAGGGAGTCAGCCAAGCATGACAGGTAGACAGGATTACTGATCATTTGAGAGAAAATGGAGGGCAGGGCCTTCTCCCTACAAAGCGATGGTATCCAGCCATGCGCCACAGAGGGACACGTGTATGCAGGATTTCATCCCAATCCAACATCAGCTGATGTCACTAGTTAACACCAGGGTTGTAGTACTAAATAACAGGTGACTAAACTATCATCTTCAGTCAGCGATCATCATTCGGCAACCAACTACCAATACAGGCACCATTTTCAGAAAAGCATTAATTTATATTTGCATCCATCCATCCATCCATTATCCAAGCCCCTTATCCCAATCGGGGTCGCGAGAATGCTGGAGCCTATCCCAGCAGTCACTGGGCGGCAGGTGGGAGGACACCCTGGACAGGCTGCCAGACCATCACAGGGCCCACACACACACACACACACACACACACACCCATTCATACCGAGGGACAATTTAGTATGGCCAATTCATCTGACCTACATGTCTTTGGACGGTAGGAGGAAACTTGAGCACCCGGAGGAAACCCACGCAGACACGGGGAGAACATGCAAACTCCACACAGAGGATGGCCCGGGACGGCCCCCTAGGTTTGACTACCCCGGGGCTCGAACCCAGGACCTCCTTGCTGTGAGGCGGCCATGCTAACCACTGTGCCGCCGTGCCGCCCCTTAATTTATATTTACCCGTTGAAATACTGTACATTAGTTTGATACTGTTTACTTCGATGTATACTATGAATTTGTGTAATGAAGGTTTAAGGTGGGTAAACTATTGTCTGCAAATACAAAGGTGGGTGCATGGCGTTTAGCCTCCACTACGCCTTAAACCAGACAGGGGAGGACTGATCGGTGAAATCAGCCGGTCCAGCGTTTGGTTGGAAAGAAAGCCCACATACACATGCATGGCTCTCCACCTCTTACTGCTGAATATAGATGCTCCAAGACAAGCATCCCGCCAGTTTTAAGGACTCGCAATACCGCCTGTCTTGGGAATTCCAGCTACCGTAACACTCGGGCCATTTATCGAGCGCAGCCTGCACCCCGCCTCATCTCCTACCTCACCAGCCGCTCCCCTCTCTCCGATTGCTTCCCTGCAGCCTCTTTCCCTTTGCTTCCGTGCAGAACTGCCCTGGGGTTTCAGTGGGATTGGGTCACACACTTGCATTAAGTTAAGGGAGAGAGATGGGAGGAGGCGCAGCAAACGTCCACGTTGGGGCTTCACCTCAGGACGCTGTGGTCATACCTGAGCCTGCATGGTGGGTGTGTGGTGGTCCCGTTGAGCCTCCGCTTCTTTTCTGAGTTTTTCCTCCTTGTTCTTCGGCGGCCCTGTCGTCCACTTGTCTGTCAAATACAAGACTTGACTTGAACAACGCAGTGGGCTTTAAATAGAATATTTTTTTTCTCTGAGTTTCCTGTAGTCATCACTTTTATTTTTCATCTAGCGGTCTGTCTGACAAAGAAGTCCATGTTCTGTGCTTGGTGAATAACTGGTGCGTGTGCAGCGTTGCAGTTACTGCATCGTGCTTGTACCGCACGGCTGCACCTCCCCATGTAAGGCCTGGATCCATTCCAGAATTATCTCATGTCTTTCTTTCTTTCTCTTTCTCTCTATTCCACCCTCTCTCCATCTTTGTCCTTCTTAATCTCCCCCTCTCTCCCTCAACCCCCCCCCTTTGTCTGCTCCCTCTCTATTTTTTATTTCTCTCTGTCCTTGTGCTCCCTTTGTCATTGTTCCAATCTTTCTCCCTCTGTCTTCTTGTCGTTCTTTCTTACTTATTGTCCCTTTTGCTCACTTGCTCCTTGCCTCTCTCTGTCTCTCTCTCTTTCTGTCTCTCTCTGTCTGTCTCTCTGTCTGTCTGTCTCTCTGTCTCTCTGTCTCTGTGTGTGTCTCTGTGTGTGTGTGTGTGTCTCTCTCTCTGTCTCTCTGTCTCTCTCTCTGTGTGTGTGTCTCTCTCTCTCTGTGTTTCTCTCTGTGTCTCTCTCTTCCTTGCAGATGGAGTGTGATAATTTCATCACAGTCATTCAGAAAGTAAATGACACATTTGTAGTGTGTGGGACAAATGCTGGAAGCCCTAAATGCTGGCTGCTGGTAAGAGCTTATTTTGTCTGCAGAAAGAAACTTGATATCTTCTGAGGACACCACAGGAGTTAATTTGCTTGTAAACACGCTACACTACTGTTATGTGGCCGCTGCTCCTAAAAAAACTGTTAGGTGAAAGGTGCACATTAAGATGTCTTTATATCAGAGAAGAGGGTGAATGACTTGATAATCATAGCTTCTGTTTTTGTAGATGTACATATTGTGTCATAGTGAATCTTTGTTTGTTAGGTGTAGCATTCGGAAGAGAAATGTGGTTCAATTCATGATGGACACAAGACAACAGATTTCTCTCAGAAGATATCAAACATGCGGCAGAATAAATTGTTATTATTCAGGATACAGAGATGCTGATGAGGTTGCTACAATGTGCTTTGTCTCAAGCCGCAATTAGATTAAAGTTGGGTTTCTGTACTCCTGCAAGACGTACTCGAGGTTGTGACATCACTTCCTCTCGCCACAGGTAAACGACACAGTTCTGACTGACGTCCAGGGCAGTGCGCAGATGGCAGCCCCCGCCGACATCTCCCCACCTTACCCCTCTCAGAGGTCCATCAGCCTGTCTGCAGGTAACAGAACACTTTTATAACCAAAAACCCATTTAATGTGTGGAGAAAAAAAACAGCTGCAGGTTGTCTTGTTAAATCGCACCGTAGCCGTACTGCAAGACTCAGAGTCATGTTTATTGGCCATGTAGGTTTGCACGTACATGGAATGTGACTCTGGTTTCGTGGCTCTCTCAGTGTACTCAACATAGAATAACAACACTACAACACAACAATCTTCAGATATATACACAAGGATTGACTTATACAGGAAATAAGAGGTGATAAAGTGGAATGGTGCAGAGAATATATCATCCATCCATTATCCGAGCTGCTTATCCTGCTCTCAGGGTCGCGGGGATGCTGGAACCTATCCCAGCAGTCATTGGGCGGCAGGCGGGGAGATACCCTGGACAGGCCACCAGACTATCACACAGGACCAACACACACACACACATTCATACCTAGGGACAATTTAGTACGGCCAATTCACCTGACCTACATGTCTTTGGACTGTGGGAGGAAACCGGAGCCCCCAGAGGAAACTCACGCAGACACTGGGAGAACATGCAAACTCCACACAGAAGACGACCCGGGATGACCCCCACAAGATTGGGCTACCCCGGCGCTTGAACCCAGGACCTTCTTGCTGTGAGGCGACTGCGCTAACCACTGCACCACCGTGTACCCCCCCCCCAAGAATCAATAACTGGAAAAACAAAAGTTAATGATACACTTTACAACCAAGAGTAACACAATGATACAGAGATAAGGTTGCACAAGATGGCAGGCAAAGAAAAAAGAAAGAGAGACCTATGAGGGTTGGGGTGGGATATGAACCCTGGTTAGAGTAAGAGGTTCTGCATGGGCTTTGGATCCACATTGTGGTTTGGTTTAAGCCATGAAGGATTGCCTATGCAGATGTGTTCTTGTTCTCTCCAATCAGCATTATCAACACACTTACAAACGTTATACCCGCAGTGACACATGCAGCCTGCCAGTGTTGTAGTTGAGTCACTAAACCTCAAGTCCGAGTCGAGTCTCGAGTCCCCAGTGTTCGAGTCCCCAAAGAAGAGTCCGAGTTGAGTCTGAGTCAAGTCCCCATTACCCGAGTCCGAGTCATCAAGGTTGAGTCTGAGTCGAGTTCCAAGATGGGCTCCAGTGCTCCACTTTGGCACCGTAGAAAAGCTGCCATACAAATAAAAAAGGTCTACATGAAACAAGAATGACACAGCTGTCACCACTTCAGAGGGAGTTTATTTACTTTGTGACACAACAGTCAAACAAATGCACTCGAAGCATGTGCACACACACACCGGTGTTGTGGTCGAGTCACTAAACCTCGAGTCTGAGTCGAGTCTCGAGTCCCCAGTATTTGAGTCAGAGTCCGAGTCATAAGTGCTCAAGTCCAAGCCGAGTCACGAGTCCTGAAAATCAGGACTCGAGTCGGACTCGAGTCCGAATGCTGGACTCGAGTACTACAATACTGCAGCCTACAAATCATGCAGAAAATGCTGCCAAGTCATTGTTGTAACACCATTGGAACAATAGTAGGAAGGGAAGCATTATTGCATAACTGCATATCTGTAGAAATTGACCCTTGGATATAAATTTCTCTTTGGAGCCAGCTTTCTGCAGTTCATTCAGTGAAGAATACAATGTCACTCCTCAATATTATTCCATTTTGAAACAAACAAACAAACAAGAAACTGCACATTTTATCACCGAATGTGTGTAAAATCTCGACGGATCCAGTCTGCAAACCTGTCAGCCAGGGGTTTAAGGTTACCTGCTGCCCTTTGCAGCGCGGCATCGTTGGGTGTGTTTTTAGTCCTTTTGTAAGAGCAGGTGCCACGTTGTTGAAATAATGAAAATCTCAGATTGGATTAAATAATTAAATAATGTTTCAAATCATTTTGTTTCTGTCAGTTGATAACATGCAAGACCAGACGAGTGGCTCGCTGTCAGCCGGTCTGCCAGGAGCTGGTTTGTTTGTGAGACAGAGCACTTCTGCAAATAAAAAACCAGCTGACTGATATCTCTTTCATCGTCACAGTTATATCAAAAGGTTATTTATAGCAGTTTTGCCTTTATTAGAAAGGAAAGTGAAGACGGGGGGGGGGGGGGGGGTCCGGGTGGCATGGCAATCTATTCCGTTGCCTACCAACATGGGGACCGCCGGATCGAATCCCTGCATTACCTCCGGCTTGGTCGCTACAGACACATTTGGCTGTGTTTGCAGGTGGGAGATGTGGGTATATGGGTATGTGTCCTGGTCGCTGCACTAGCGCCTCCTCTGGTTGGTCGGGGCGCCTGTTCAGGGGGGAGGGGGACCTGGGGGGAATAGCGTGATCCTCCCACGCGCTACGTCCCCCTGGTGAAACTCCTCACTGTCAGGTGAAAAGAAGCGGCCGGCGACTCCACATGATCGGAGGAGGCATGTGGTAGTCTGCAGCCCTCCCCAGATCAGCAGAGGGGGTGGAGCAGGGAGACCGGGACGAGAGTAGGGTAGTTGGCCAGATACAGTTGGGGAGAAAAAGGGAGAGAAAAAAATCACACACAAAAAAAAACAGAAAGGAAAGTGAAGAGAAATGGGGGTTTAAGAGAGAGAGAGAGAGAAAAGGAAGGATGTGTAAAAAGAGCACTGGCCATGATTCAAACCCTTAATAGTGATATGTACTGTAGGGTTATTTCTATAATACATGATCAGTGAAAAGTGCCGCTGTAGCCTCTGTCACAGAGCACCTCGCTGCCCCATGAGGTCCTATACAGAACAGCACGTGAGACCGCTGCTTCAGAAGATTGATTCTTAAACCCATGACCATTTGCTCTGGTAGCATGGCATTCAAACAGTGATCTGTTCAAACTGAGCCATTAGTGCCATGATTTGAAATGTTTCCCGGTTGCGTTGCTATAGAGACGGGCCCCTAATTGGGGTGTCTGATATGTGGTGAATGGTGGTGCAGCCCCGATACTCCTCTCCCAGCTCCCACTGCCCTGCACCCCTACCTCATTTTTAATCCTCTCCTGTCTACCTGAGGGGATTTTGGTCTCTTGTAGCCCATATGTCCGTTTTCTCTCTCTCTCTCTGTCTGTCTCCCTTTCCTCCCTCCCTCTCCCCCTTTGTTTAATTTTCTCTCTGCATGCCCTCTGCTCCTCCCCGTCTCTTTCAATCTCTTTCCCCATCCCTCCAACACTTCCCTCCTCCTGCTTTCTCTCAACCTTGTACCAACCTTTCTCTCTCACTGTCTGCCCTCCATCCCTTTTCCTCACCCACCCCTCTCCTTTCCTCTTTCTTTTTCTCCATCTCTCTCACTCTCCTTGTCCCCCCCCCCCCCCCAGATGGGAGTCTGTACTCTGCCCTGTCATCAGTCGGCGGCCATGCCGGCTCCATCCGACGGACGTTTGGCTCCCAGAAGCTGCTGAAGACGGAGAACGTTTGGCTGCTGAGTGAGTAGGACGAGCGCAGGCTTGAACCTGTGAAGGGTACGGAGGAGAATATAGCAGATAGCATCACGTGATTATGGTGGGTGGTATTGGTATCGTGCGTTTGCAGAAGATTAGCCAGAAGCCTCATGGGAGAAAAAAAAATGTTGCGTGGGTGTTTTCACAGTCACCCTGTCTATGCTTTGGGTTAAAGGTTATTTTGCAAATGCGGCTGCCAAACCGCCTCAGCGCTCTGCGGCGAGGAGGACTGCGTGTGTGGAAACAGCCTGCAGCACGAGGCAGAGAATGTGCACCGCAAAATACCTGTCTTTAAACAAGGGGGCTAATAACGCTAACAAGGAATGGAAGTACTCAAAATAAGATAATAGATACTGATGGGGTGACATGTTTGTGAGATGAGGAGGAGCAGAAATTGCATGGAAGTATTGGTGAAAGAATTGCCAATAGATTTGATAAATTACAAAGAAGACAATTTAAACTGTGGCGAGTTTAGTTGAACAGCCATTTTCACCATTTACAACTTACTGTGTTGTTCATCATTCAAACTACAAAACTGGCATTGTTGAAGGAGAGATGAGAGAGGCCTCGGAGGTAAAAAATAAAATGATGACAATGAAAATGGAGGACATAAAAAAAGACATGTACACAACAGCGTGGTGAGAATGCACATGAACGGAAGAGCATCGAGTTCTTGTATTCAGAGGCCTTCTGGTTAAATGGTTGGTGATTTCATTTCTTTTAACTCTTATGCTGCAAGGTGGTCGTTCATCCTTTTTTGCTGGTCAGCATCAGATTTATCAGGTCAATGGAAATCAATTGATCACTTATTTTAAATGTGTACATATTTCTGTTACTTGCTTTTAATTCATAAGTTCTTTCATCGCATCTCTTTTTGGTGAATATTTTTGTCTCACTTGCCTTAAATCCTGGGTGGAAGTTAGCGAGAGCTAGTTTATCTATTTATTTATTTGTTTGTTTGTTTATGAAAACATCCTGCAACAGAATCCACCCCCCTCACTTCTGCCTGAGAGCTTTGTGATCTTGCAGACAGCAAGTATGGACCAATGGAGATGCCAGCTTGCAAAGCACTCCCCTGATTGGCTGATGAGGGCACTCTCCTAATTGGCTGATGAGGACACGCTCCTAATTGGCTGATGAGGAGCGGGTACTGGGAAAATGTTCTGTCTGTTTGCAGCATGTTGGGCAGCCACAGAGACCGGTTTACTTCTCAGTGCATCGACTTACTTGATAGCTGTCAGGATGTAGAAAGAGTTTAACCATCCATCCATCCATCCATCCATCCCATATCCCAACCGCTTAACCTACTGAGGGTCTCGAGGATGCTGGAGTAGGGCGGCAGGTGGGGAGAAACCCTGGACAGGCCACCAGGCCATCACAGGACCCCCCCCCCCACACACACACACACACACCTAGGGACTATTTAGTAGGGCGGATTCATCTGACCTACATGTGGTAGGAAACCGGAGCACCTGGAGGAGACGCACGGAGACGCAGAGTTTAACCAAATATTACAAAAGTTGTTATGAATTAAAATTGCTGATGATGTCACTTGATCATAGAAAGGGCTTGGAAGACACTGAAGAAATTAAATTATCGTACCCCGTTGGAAGAAGGTGCTGCTTGCTGAACTACTTGTAATAAAGCAGTTGTCTTTTTGGGGGTGACCTCTTTTCTGTTGTCTCCGTGGGACACAGATCCACAGTTTGCCGGCGCTGCCGTGATTCCCGCCTCCCAGAAGTTCAAAGAGGAGATCTACTTCTTCTTCAGCGAGCTCAACAAGACGGCCCGGGTGGATGAGGAGCCATACAGGGCCCGCATCGGCCGAATCTGCACGGTACAAATCCAGTTTACTATCACCCTTACACATCATATCATTACCACCATCACCGCACTCTGTATTGCAAATTCTATACTAACGTTAACACAAATATTGATGCAAACACAAACTATATTACTTCCTGTACCATCACTAGTACAGACTAATACAGTGGTTCCCAAACTTTTTCAGTCAGGCCCTCCTTGGGTAAATGGATATATTTTGCCCCTCGCCCCACTTCTCACCCAGCTTGATAGAATGAATTGTAGTCAATACATTTGCAAAAACAAAAATTTCTGTCTAAAAATAATAATGCAACTATATAGTTAAATTATAGTTCATACTATTTTGTTGAACTGAACATACAAGACCAGTGCAATTGATGTGGCAAAATATGCCACAATAAAACAATGAATTGGAAAACTATTGATAACGTCTATTTGTTTCTGTTTAAATTCACACCTTATGTGAAATAAATTTAAGAAAAAAATGTATTTCTGGATACATTTGGTTCTGCTTGCACTTTTTTAAACATCTTCTCGCACCCCGGCACTGTCTCGGAGGTAGAGCGGGTCATCCGGTAACTGGAGGGTTGCTGGTTCGATCCTCGGCTCCTGGTAAAAATGTCGAGGTGTCCCTGAGCAAGACACCTAACCCCCAACTTCTCCTTATGAGTGAACCGACGTCTGGTGTATGAGTGTTTGTGTGGGACTGAACTAACAGACATTAAGTTAAAATGAAATTTTCACATCTGAAGGGGTGAAGGTAGTTTGGAAAATGACAATGAGGGGCTCCTTGGCCCATCTCTCTTGTCAGGGTGCTTCGAATTCCTGCCAAACTTTAGCCCAGCTGCCTTTCCCCCGCATTTGTGGATTTGCCATCAAATTCCCATGTGTGTGTGTCTGTCCCAGGTGGATGAAGGAGGGATCAAGGCCTTGTTGGCAGACTCGTGGACCACCTTCATGAAGGCCAGGGTGATGTGCGGTGCAGGCAGCACCCAGCAGCAGTACAACAACATCAAGCAGGCGGTGGTGCTGACGGCTCAGCACAAGAGGGCCGGCGTCATGTACGGCCTGTTCGCCAACGCATGGTGAGCTGCGTCACGCGTTTTCCAGTTTATACCGGGTTGACAAAGGCACAGCCTGTAATCTAACACTATTTTGTCATAATCCACGACAAATTTACATGCAGATGTGTTTCAAAGAATGAAGTTCAAACCCCGATTGTAGAGGAAAACGGGCTACACTGCCTTTAAATCTACTGAACCATCAGACAGGAAACACCATTTATCCAACCACCTTATCCAGATGGGTAGCTCTTTAGCGTTTTAAAGAGGATACAGCCACAAACCTTAAAGCAGTATACAGTATATAGTCAATTTCATGGACAGTCAAATTCAACTAATACAGGCAGATGGAAGACCCAAATAAACACAAAGGGCTTTTTATTGACACATGAATGTTCTGATCCACCAAGGATCTTTCTCATCATCAGATACAA
The DNA here is from genome assembly GCF_029633865.1 of Lampris incognitus. Taxonomy (NCBI): domain Eukaryota; kingdom Metazoa; phylum Chordata; class Actinopteri; order Lampriformes; family Lampridae; genus Lampris; species Lampris incognitus. The sequence goes on from NC_079219.1 coordinate 51,976,464, forward strand.
TGTTACAGTGCCCTTCCAGACAGTCTTTAAAGTTCAAAAATACTCTGAGATGATTAATATATTGATTAACAGTTTTCCCACATAAAAAGTAAAAAAAAAACTCTGAACAAGGGCTGGAAGTATATCTACTCTTTCTCCCTCATCGAGAAATTCAGGATCTATGAATATACAAATAACACAAGCCTCATGCCCCGCCCACCACTGCTGACAAGCCTCATGCCCCACCCACCACTGCTGACAAGCCTCATGCCCCGCCCACCACTGTTGCTCACTCTAGTTCAAGGGTTGGCAGCCTATGGCCATTACCACGGGCATGCAGAGCAATTCAATAATAAAAAAAAAACATGTCCATGTTTTTTTTGTGGATGTTTTTCTCTTTCTCTCCCCAATTGTACCCGGCTAATTACCCCACTCTTCTGAGCCGTCCCGGTCACTGCTCCAGCCCCTCTGCCAATCCGGCGAGGGCTGCAGACTACCACATGCCTCCTCCGATACACATGCAGTCGCCAGCCGCTTCTTTTCACCTGACAGTGAGGAGTTTCACCAGGGGGATGTAGCGCGTGGGAGGGTCACACTATTCCCCCCGGTTCTCCCTTGCGTTGAAAGATGCGTCGGTATTCAGCGTCGCTCTTGACGAGAGTGTGGATGTAAACGATGCTCTACGTCTAGCAGTGGTTACCAGATATTAAGACAAACATGGGTCGCACTAAATCAATAAGGTTGAATTAATTTTCTTTTGTGCCCCAGTAATTTTCATATTTGCCCAAAAAGACATGCATGTTAGGGTTAATACTCCTGCTTGTGCCCCTGAGCAAGGCAATGGAAAGAAGAACTGGAGTTGGTCCCCGGTCGCTGCAGCTGGCCACTGCTGCTATACAATAGGATGGGTTAAAGGCAGAGAACACATTCATTGTAAGAATACAATGTCAAATAAAGTGGCTTTCAATTCAACATGGATGATAAAATAACACTGGGTGACATTTGAGGTGATTGGGTACGTTCGTCGAGCACCACACCTTTTCTTTCTGCATACATACTTCATTTATACAAGGACACAGCCAACTACTAATTATCTAGTGCTGTTCTGGTACAGACAGCAGAGATCAACTGAATCCGCCCTACAATTCAGTCATGGCCCCTTGAAAATTTCTGGTAGTCACCTGACTGCACTTAACTAGCTGCCATGAGGAGTGACAGCCGTATTTAGCTGGTGTATAAATGTAGCTACAGACTTGAGCTCGTGGTGATAAAGGCCATGGGGCTGCAGAGGTATTGTTGCTGCGGAGGAGTTGTACAGAAACAGAGTAAATTCCCCAGGCAGTTAGGTACAGCACAACTTTTGGCAAGGCATGTTTTCATAAGCCATCTCTGGAAGTTGTTTTCTCAAGTGCTTTAAAATGCCTCTCCAGCGATGAAGACCACGGCATTACAGCAACAGAGCCACGGTCAGAGAAGGTTACAGCAAACTGTGATGATATGCTTAACAAAAGCCCTGCGGCCGCCATTTATAAGACTCAGCGTGGATTCCATCCTAAAAATGTGTGTACGCACAAACCTTAGAATATATGTTGTCATGAAAATACTCAGTTCTACAACACCATGCGGCGCACACTTGTAAGCAGCCTTCTCGTTTCTGATACCCGCCTGCATTGAATCGTGTGTGTGTGTACTCCTCCCAGTGTCGTCCCACAGTCATCCAGAAATGGTCGATGCTAAATAGCTCATGAATATGCTAACGCCTCTAAGGCGCCGTTGTTGGACTATCATTGAGGGAAAGCTGGAGACGTCGACTTTAAGAAAGAAGGTGAAATTTGCGGAGTGTGAGATGGAGGTGCTCATCACGAGGCTGAGCAGTGTACTGGTGGGGCCTCAGTAGAGGCATCTCAAGCAAAACGAAACAACCTCAAATGGCAATATGTGATGGCAAGTGGATGCATTCTAAGAGAATCCTTCAAAAATTAAGATTGTAAAATACCATTACCAAACTTAAACAGTTACTCCAGCAAAAGTGGTGGTTATTGACTTCAAGAGGGCCGGCAGGCACCATCATACGCCGCTGACCATCGACGGCGCCACTGTGGAGAGGGTCAGTAACATCACGTTCCTGGGAGTGCTCCTGGTGGACGAGCTGACCTCAACCATTAACACCTTGGCCATCGTTAAAAAGGCCCAACAGCGGCTCCATCCCCTCTGGAGACTTAAAAAGGGCGAGTCTGCCAATTCCAGCCCTCACCACCTCCTACAGGGGCACCACTGGAAGTATTCTAACCTCGTTCCTGGTTCGGTACCTGCAAAGCGACCGAACAACACCAGCTGGACAGGATAGTGAAGACAGCTAGCAAGATCGTTTGTGCCCCTCTGCCCTTCCTGTTGGAGATTTACCATCAACGCTGTGTTCGCAGAGCCTCCAGCATCATTAAGGACCCCCACCATCCTTCTCACAACCTGTGTTCCCTCCTGCCGTCTGGGACGAGGCACAGGGGCATCTGTGCTAAATCCAGCAGAATGCTAAATAGCTTCTATCCACAAGCAGTCAGGTTCATTAACAAACTGTGCCCCCCCCCCCACGGTCATGCCCATCCACCTACCTCTACCCCCCCCCCCCATCAGTGCTGGTCACTTGTTGACAGACACCGGCTGTCAACATTTAACTGAAATGGCACTTATGTGGGGCCCTACCCTACATAAAGAAAAACATAAAAGGGAAAAGGAAAACAAAGTGAGGGTTTAAGTTGGTATACATCGATAATGGTATATATTTATAGACTTATCAGAAATCAGAAAAGTCTATCTGATTTATATAACAAACAGATGTTAAGGAAAGCAGAATCTATCCTGTCTGACAGCACCCCCGGGGGCCCCCTGCACCTAGAGTCTCAGACCTTGCGTTCTGGTTTCTGCTTCAAATACCCAGTAGTCCAAACCAACAGATACAAACCCTCCTTCATTCCCTCAGCCATTTCACTGCTAAACTCCAACAGTAGGAGGTGACACCAGCTCCACCTCGATAAGCACTGTTAACACTATTTACTGTTGCATGGCTTTTTGTTGGCTTTGTTCCCCTCACTACATGTCGTATTTATTTGCCTTATGTGTTGTGTGGGGTGTTTGTGTGTTTGAATGTTGCCGCTGCTACACAACAATTGCCCCGCTGGGGGCAAATAAAAACCGACTTGACTTGACTGAAAGGTAAATGCATCGTGTGCACGTACAGCATCATGACCAGCTCAGCATAGAAATAATCCAAACAGCAATTCCCTTAATGAAAAACTGAAACGGTGATGTTTTTGCTTTGGAATGAGGAGACACCTCCTCGGCGACAAAGCTGTGTTGGACAGGCCAAGTCAAGTTCAGCGATGGCTCAGATGTCAGCCCAGCGCCCACTAGTGGTGGTTCTCGTGTGTCGTTGAATGAAGTAACTACAGCTGCTCGCCACTTTAAATAAGTTTAAAAAAAAGTGGGTGAATGATTCAATTCTTGCATGTCAGTCAGGGGCCCATTTCAATGGCTAAGGCCGCCAGTAAGAGACAAACGGATGGAGAAAGAGAGAGAGAGAGAGAGAGAGAGAGAGAGAGAGAGAGAGAGAGAGAGAGAGAGAGAGAGAGAGAGACAGCTCTAGCGAGAGAGGAGAGCAAAAGCTTCACAACAAATAGGTTTATGCACAACAGTCTGCACAGATCCACGCATTCAAAATATGCAACATCTCTTCCTCATAATTCATGCCACCCACGCGGTTCTCCCGACACCAGAACGGGTAAATCAATTATATATAAGCTGCAACAAAAGATCACAATCTTATTTCACAGTGACGACACTCAAAACAGTTAACAATACAACTACACAAAATAAAAATCCACGAAACTCACACAGAGGCAAAAACAATGGAAACTGCACTCACAAGGCATTCGAATGTTAACAGCAGATATGATATGACGAGAGAGAGAGAGAGAGAGAGAGAGAGAGAGAGAGAGAGAGAGAGAGAGAGAGAGAGACTGTTTAGGTTTGCTTACCCTTCTTGACAAAGACCCCCATTAGGAAAGCTTATATAACGGGGAGTGATGTTGATAAGGCCGTTCAATTAAAAATGTCATTGTTTCAGTTTTTAATTATCAAGTGACCCATCTCCACATTGGTTTATTTGTCCATAGTGCCTAAAAAAGAATCCTCCCCCTTTTTTCATGACATATTTGCGTACAATTATCAATTTCATACTTACTCCACATGTAGTTCATCTCTCCTTAGACCCCCCCCCCCCCCGAATTCCTGTACTTCCCAATCTCAGTTTAGTGTATTTTACCGAGGGTCCAAAACATGGAATTCTCTGCCTTTATATTTTTTGACTTTGTCTTCACCACAGTTTAAAAGAGCCCTGACATCACTTCTCCTAACCAACCAATATTTTCCATGTGGTCTGCCTATATAAGCTGGGTACAACCAGCATTTGCCTTTATCATATAAGGCCAAAGGCCTATTGTGAATATGTGTGTGTGTGTGTGTGTGTGTGTGTGTTGTGACTATGACTGATGGGATGGCTTGTTGTCGGGTGCTGTGCTGAACTGTGTCTCCGTCTCTTGCTATGTCTGGAATTATTAATAGATACATACAAATTGCACATACTGCAGTTGCTGCCTGTAGTATGCTGCCGGAGAATGCCACTTTTCAAGCCCCTGGAGGGATTTTGGGCAATTTTTCGAATTGTATCAACCGATAGTGGCGGCACGTTGGCGCAGTGGTTAGCGCGGTCGCCTCACAGCAAGAAGGTTCTGGGTTCGAGCCCCGGGGTAGTCCAACCTTGGTGGTTGTCCCGGGTCGTCCTCTGTGTGGAGTTTGCATGTTCTCCCCGTGTCTGTGTGGTTTCCTCTGGGTGCTCCGGTTTCCTCCCACAGTCCAAAGACATGTAAGTCAGGTGAATCGGCCACACTAAATTGCCCCTAGGTGTGTGTGTGTGTGTGTGTGTGTGTGTGTGTGTGTGTGTGTGTGTGTGTGTGTGTGTGTGTGTGTGTGTGTGTGGTCTAGTAATCGGAAGGTCGCTGGTTCGATCCCCGGCTCCTCCAGACAGTGTGTTGAAGTGTCATTGAGCAAGACACTGAACCCCTAACTGCTCCTGATGAGCAGGTTGGCACCTTGCATGGCAGCCTCCATCGTCAGTGTGTGAATGTGAGGCATCCATTGAAAAACGCTCTGAGTGGTCGGCAGACTAGAAAAGTGCTGTATAAACGCAGTCCATTCATTCATTCATCCAGGGTGTCTCCCCGCCTGCCGCCCAATGACTGCTGGGATAGGCTCCAGCATCCCCGCGACCCTGAGAGCAGGATAAGCGGTTTGGATAATGGATGGATGGATGAATGAATGATTGCATGTATTTTTCTATGGCATCTCTACCTGGGGCAGCACGGCGGTGCAGTGGTTAGCGTGGTCATCTCACAGCAAGAAGGTCCTGTCGTCGAGCCCCGGGGTCATCCAACCTTGGGTGTTGTCCCGGATCGTCCTCTGTGTGACGTTTGCATGTTCTCCCCGTGTCTGCGTGGGTTTCCTCCGGGTGCTCCGGTTTCCTCCCACAGTCCAAAGACATGTAGGTCAGGCGAATCGCCCGTACTAAATTGTCCCTAGGTGTGTGTGTGTATGTGTGTGTTTCGGCCCTGTGATGGCCTGGCGGCCTATCCAGGGTGTTTCCCCGCCTGCCGCCCAATGACTGCTGGGATAGGCTCCAGCATCCTCATGACCCTGACAGCAGGATAAGCGGTTTGGATAATGGATACTATTGTATATTTTTTTGAATTTTTCATATATGTAAGTAAAGAAACGAAACAAGATGGCTGACATAATAGTGCTTAGTGATATTCCAGACCTATCATCCAGTTCACGTTGAAACGTCCCAGTTGCCAGAAAGCCCAGGGTGGTCAATAACTGGACCTGCACAGGACCTGTTTCGCCGGGTGGCTCGTTCCAAAGCTGGGCCCAATTCAGCACAGATTTCCAACAGAATGGCTCTTGGTGATTTAGGGAGTCCTCGTGGTCCCTGAACACGTGTAAATCTTCTATTTGTCAAGTCTTCAAGCAATGCCAAAACAGCCGTAATTTCAAATTACACTCGGCACCATGCGTACCATTTATAGCCCTTGTGCCAATCAGCGAGATTGATTTCAATCATCTCATAGAACCATACATAGACTAGTGGGCAGACTGTGGTGGTCTCATCTGTGTTGGTTCATGTGAGGACTGAGTGTTTTGTGATCTCACCATCAGCCGTTGCAGATTCCTGTCTGAAAAACTGCGTAAGCTCCATTCATGGGTGCAAGGATGTGTGGAGATGCGCACCTTTTTCGGCATAGAATTTTTCCGTTCATTCTGATGTTTGGGGCGAAAGATGCGTACGCACATATCACCCCCATTTACACAACTTTTTTGTGTGCAGCAACCTTTATAAATGAGGCCCCTGGTCTATTTCTAAATGCTGACCAAACCAGACAGATAACTAAGTGCCCATCACTTCAAACAAAATCCTAGACAAAAGAAGCTGCTCTAACTCGTGGACACGTCTCTCTGGTAGAGACAACCTACGTCAAGACACACCATCACTTTAATGAGGCCGCAACAGAGCTAACTGCTCAGCTAGGCTAAGTTATCCAAAGGAGTTGAATCAAGTGCAACTGGACTTGGTATATATCAAGTGCAAGTCCAGTTGCACTTGATTCAACTCCTTTGGATAACGATGACCTGGATGAATGAGAACATTCACAGACATAGCTAGGCTAAGCTTTCTACTACTACTTTTGGCTGCTCCCGTTAGGGGGCGCCACAGCGGATCATCCGTTTCCATCTCTTCCTGTCCTCTGCATCTTCCTCTGTCACACCAGCCACCTGCATGTCCTCCCTCACCACCTCCATAAACCTCCTCTTTGGCCTTCCTCTTTTCCTCTTCCCTGGCAGCTCCATATTCAGGATCCTTCTCCCAATATACCCAGAATCTCTCCTCCACACATGTCCAAACCATCTCAATCTTGCCTCTCTTGCTTTGTCTCCAAACCATCCAACCTGAGCTGCCCCTCTAATATACTCGTTCCTAATCCTGTCCTTCTTCATCACTCCCAGTAAAAATCTTAGCATCTTCAACTCTGCCACCTCCAGCTCCACCTCCTGTCTTTTCGTCAGTGCCACTGTCTCCAAACCAAACAACATAGCTGGTCTCACAACCGTCTTGTAAACCTTCCCTTTTACTCTTGCTGGTACCCTTCTGTCACAAATCACTCCTGACACTCCGGGCCGGGCGCTGTGGCGTGCGTCTGTAATCCAAGTCACCGGGAGGCTGAAGCTGGCAGATCGATTGAGCTCTGGGCTGCAGCGGATTGTTCCGGTTGGGTGTCCACACTAAGTTCAGTATCGATATGGTGCTCCGGGGGGAGCCCGGGACCACCAGCAAAAGCGTCGGCTAAATGATTGTAATGTAATATAATGTAATGTAATTATTGTAAGTGGCTTTGGATAAAAGCGTCGGCTAAATGACTGTAATGTAATGTAACGCTTTTCTCCACTCACTCCTCCCTGCCTGCACTCTCTCCTTCACCTCTCTTCTGCACTCCCCGTTACTTTGAACAGTTGACCTTAAGTATTTAAATTCATACTTCTTCGTCACCTCTACTCCTTACATCATCCGTGATGAAAAGACATGCGTGTTAGGGTTAATACTGCTGTCTGTGCCCCTGACCGAGGCATGGCAAGACCAACTGGAGTTGGTCCCCGGGTGCTGCGCGGCGGCTGCCCGCTGCTCCTAGCTACACAGCTAGGAGGGGTTAAATGCAGAGCGCAGTTTCCCCACAGGGATCAATAAAGTACCCCTCTCACAGATAACTAAATGGGATTGTCTAATAGAGCTTGGAGAGCTGTTACTAGATGTGTTGCTGTTACTACATGTGATAACAGAGTTAAAACAGCATACAGAATAATACACAGGAAACTCTGATCCCGCTTGAGTCTATCCCATCATAAAAATTGTAGAAAAGATCAGTTGTGTGTGTGTGTGGGGGGGGGGGGTGCCATATCCTCCCTTTTTGTTCTCAATCCTGTGCCTTGCAACTTTCTGCTCCCAGAAATCCTGACAGGCCTCTGTTCTGGACGTGCAATCACTTTCCTTGTTATCTCCTTCACTCAGGGGGCGAACTGTCATCTGTGCCTACTCCATAGAAGACATTGACCAGGCCTTCTCCACGTCCAAGCTGAAAGGCTACAGCAGTCCGTTCATTGGCAGCCGCCCAGGGATGGTAAGAGTGCCAAGCAAAATCAATTCGGTTTTTGTCTATCAAAACTCCCTCTACCTCTTACTGCAGACCATCCTGAGTCATTTGGTTCTCCACCAAAAACAAAACAAAAGGGTGAATAAACTCTGTTGCCTGAGTCAGCCTTTCCTTTTTGAGATGAAAAGGACGCTGCTGTTTTCCTAAAAGCCACATGATAATGGAAGGGGAAGTGATTGCGAAATAATTTTGCAAAGGCATTTACTTCTGCATCCGGCTCGCTCGCCACTTATTACACCACATCCTCTCTCAGTGCGTCCGCAAGAACTCCACAGCCGGAGGTCACAATGACATCAAGAACCTTGGGGTGATCCGGTATCACCCGGAAATCGAGGACGTGATCCGCCCGGTGGGCGTGGCGCCGCTCGACCTGCCGACGGATGACCACATCACACACACCGTGGCGGACATCGTTCTGGCTGTCAACGACGAGCACTACAGCGTGCTGTACCTGGGGACAGGTATGTGTATACGCATGTGCATGTGTGCGTTTGTCTTGATGCATGCTCAATAATCCAGGTAGGAAAACCAAAGAGAGTTGAATCAGTTCATCTGGACACAAACGTTTGAGAGAAACGTTTCATCACCGAACGTTCACCCACTAAAACCCCCAAAATGGGTTCCTGTGTACACAGCAGCAACATTGCCCCATGTGAACAAAGGGGTATTTGAGGGAACTCCTCGGGAACGATACAGTTACCACAAAAAGTTGCCCGGGGCGTTGCTACCTTAGGGACATTTTTATGGCAGATCTGACAAACAAGCTCTGTGGTTCAATCCCAGCCCTTCTGTGTGGCGCTGTCCTGGGGCCGGCTGCATGAACTTAGTTTAAGACTAGCCTGAGACAAAGACCGGGTTTAAGATTATCAAGTTAGACTACAGTCCGATTAAGACGGACATATTTTGAGGCAGGAAAGTTAGCTACCCTCCTCCCCCGGCTAACCCTCAGCAAATACCTTTCAGTCTTTTTTGGGGGGGGGGGGGTAGAGAGCTAATAGAGGAGCTGATAGATAGAGGAGGGATTTTTCCCCCTTTTTCTCCCTAATTGTACTTGGCCAATTACCCTATCTCCCGAGCCATCCCGGTCATTGCTCCACTCCCTCTGCCGATCCGGGGAGGTCTGCAGACTACCACGTCTGCTGCGATACATGTGGAGTCGCCAGACGCTTCTTTTCACCTGACAGTGAGGAGTTTCACCAGGGGGACGTAGCGCATGGGAGGATCACGCTATTCCCCCCAGTTCCCCCTCCCCCCCCCCCCGAATAGGCACCTGACCAACCAGAGGAGGCGCTAGTGCAGCGACCAGGACACATACCCCACATCCGGCTTCCCACCCGCAGACACGGCCAACTGTGTCTGTAGGGACACCCGACCAAGCTGGAGGCAACATGGGGACTCGAACTGAAGGTCCCCGTGTTGGTAGGCAACAGAATAGACCGCTATGCTACCCAGATGCCCCAGCTCTTCTCGGGGTTAATGAAGACATGCTGTGTATAAACTTCTACCAGTTTGGTGACCTACATCTTTTTTTTTCTAAACGTCGAAATTAACTATGATTTTAAGCATGTCCCTTTAAGCATAGTGAAAATTAATACTTACATTTAAATGATTCTGTTGTTTTGCTGATTGGGTTTCATATCACCCTCTGCCATTGTTGGTCATTGTCGTGAAGTGTCCCAATGCATTGTGGGATACTCATGCCAGCACAGTGTCCAGTGTTTGCCTACTCCCTATTTCTCTGCATGTAGTATGACACCCGGGTATTTTTATCATACTATTGGGTGCATAGCATGGTTTTGGACATACTAAAAACACGAACATACTATTTTGGTGAAGTATATTGTAGCGAATTCGGGGGGCAACCACAGTGTACTTATCCATGCACGTTCAATATATTATGCTAGCATGTGATTTCAGACGTAGCTCTGGTTTCTCTATGTTTGGGTGGGTTTTCTCCAGTTCCCCCCGTTCTCTAAATACATGTATATTATTTGTGGACGTTGTGACAATGGATTGGTGACCTGATGTGGGACTCCCTGCCTTCCATTTAAGAAGTCTGCTAGGACAGGCTCCACTTTGAATTGCAATAAGTATGGATGAATAGATAATGGTAGATGGGTGTAGCAACAGTTCAGTAAGCTAAACCCAGATAGCAAAATTGCTGTGGCCCGGACCCGTCCCACACCCAACACTTTCATCCGGCCCACATACCGCGTGGAATGATGGCACCTGGGCGGTCCACTCCTGTTTTCCAGATCTGGGCCAGAACCAAGCCGCATGTGCCACATATTTGCCAAAGGTGGCCCATATTTGTTTTGTGATATTCGGGCCATATTCACCATTTACCACATGGGCCACTTCAGGGTCACATCTAGATTACATGTTGCCGAGAGCGCGGCATCTTTGCTAAAAAAGGCCCACATTTGTTTTGGCATATTTGGGCTGTATTTGCTATTATACATGTGGGCCACTTCAGGCTCACACCCATTTTGGCAGGGCCAGAAGAAGGCCGTCAGTGCCGCATCATTGCCTGAAGTGGCCCACATCCAGATGCTATCTGGGAAAGACCTTGATCAATAACATTTCAAGCATACTGTGCTAAACGGTGTTCCTAGTGACAGCCAACAAAGCACGACACGGGTGTCCAAATCTATTCAAAAGCCTCCAAGCAAGAAGCTCCCACAAGCTTATCTTATCTAATCAAAGTGGTGATGCTGAGGCAACTACAGATGGGCACTGTTGTCCCAGTACAGTCATGGCCTATTCATCACCGGGCTGATGCAGCTTACCATGGTGACGCTGGCAAAGTATAACACAGTTTGTGACGAAAGGCTAGCTCCTCTGTTGTTTGTTAAAAGATAGGGAGACGTTGGGTTTCGATCACGGTTCTGCGGTGGCTGAGCGGTGATCTGCTTGTGGGTCATCACCATTTCTGGGTTGTTTCTAATGGTAGTTTATAAAAAGCAACATGTGAAATGACGACAGGCGTGACCTCTCGCTGTGGGCTTTGCTAAACTGTGTCGGCGATGAGAGGGAAAAGGATGGGAGAACTATGAACAGCCACGGGTCTCTCCGGTGGCCTAAAAAGAAACTAGAGCAATTGGACTTTGATAAGGAGCGCCATTATCTCTCAGACGTGCCTCTCCTCAAGGTAACCCTGTCAGTGTATTTTGGGGTTGTTTTTGGTGTTTTAAACTCGTTTTCCCTCACTAATGAACGGGCACATGTAGATGGAAATGTGTGTTTGTTTTTATGTGCGCGCAATTGAGGCAGAAAAATTTGAATAATTCGACTGATTCTAGTGATCCTGGTGACTCGAAAAGAGAACATTCTATTAAGGTGAAATTTTGTTTGTAAAGAGAAAATCTTTTTTTAAAGCTTTGAATTCGCTGAGCTTGTCTTTAATATTACATTGCCCTCGCTGCATAAGCAATTGCAATAAATATTCACAGCCTTGTAACGAGTAGAGCTCATTAATCTACGCAATCGCCCCGAAAAGTCTCTTTTATCTGTGCGAGTGGTGGAGAGAAGAGGCCTCCACGCCACAGAAACAACCTAATCCCTCGCAGATGAGTGAGGTTTTAATGACTCCTCTTGCTGGATCGCAGCGTTAGAATTATCTGAACTAATTTGGGAAGTGGAGGTAGGAGGCCGTACACACGCTGGGGAGCGGGGTCCACCTTGACATCCGTGAAGGTTGGAATCAATCTGAACCCTTTTTGTGTATTGCCTTGACGCATGCTCAGTAAGGAAATCAGGTAGGGAAATCACAGAAGGTTGAACCAGTTCATCTGGACGAAACGGTTAGTGGGAGAAACGTTTCATCACTCATCTAATTGACCTCTTCAGTCAGTTATGTCATAACTGAAACCAGTGATCGGTTTGATATGCAAATTGCCTTGACCATTAATGACCATCCCTGAACCGGGGACTGAACAGGACTCCACAGTCTACACCCATCTACACTCTTTCAAGGATGAGGATGTGCACCTCCTTGATAGGGAGGAACGCTGGTTTGAACAGGGAGTCAAAGAGGCCATCTATGTGAAGAGGGAACGACCATCCGACCCGAGGCGGGGGGGGGGGGGGGGCTAAGAGTACATCTGTCACCATCTTACAATGCTGTGATTGCAACTGTTCTCCAATCCTCTGTGAACAGTACACATGGCCATTGTAACTCTAGTTAATGGTCACAGCAATTTGCATATGAAGCCGATCGCCGGTTTTGGTCGTCATGTCACTGTATTGTTTATAAGGGTGGGGTACCGTCAGTCAGCTGAGACTGAAGAGGTCACTTAGATGAGTGATGAAACGTTTCTCTCAATAAACCTTGTGTCCAGGTGAACCGATTCAGCTGTCTGGGACTGTTTGGGTGTTCTTGGTCCATTTATCTCCTCTTGACTTGGACTTCAGTTCCAGTAAATATTCACAAAGGAGGAGGCGATCGAAGAGACCTGACCAGCATAGCTGATGTAGCTGTGGGAAAGGAAGCAAAGTCTAATATTAGTCTGGTAACCTGGGAGAAGGGAAATCTCTGTTCAGATACCAAACATGTTTGCAGGAAAGAGTGTAAGGTGAATTCGGAAAGCCCTGGCTAGGTTGGAGACCAGTTTAAAGCCGACTACGTCAAGGCCAGAACGTTTTGTAGCGTCTACCCCCGATGTTGGTATTGAGCTCAGGCCTGGAGAGTCAGGTTTGTTTGTGGATCCTGTGATATGATATAGATCTTGGGTTTAAGTTCAAACGTACGAGTCTGGTCTCACCTGTGGAAAAACTCACCCCCTCACTGTTTTTCCTCTTCCGTTTCTCTATCGATTGGGTGTCTTTATGCGTGCTCAATACTCCAGGTGGACACCACGTTGTATCCAGATGAACTGATTCAACCTTCTTGGATTCATCGATTTGAGTACATTTTTGTGTTTTGTCTGTACCGTCTGAAGAGGTCTGAAGTAGGCTCGTGGTTTTAAATCCGGTTTGGTATTTCAGCCTCCGGTCGGTGAGTTTTTAGATCTGGAACAGCAGGTGAATGTAACTAACGCTGCAGAATAGGAAACCAACAGTACTGACGTCCCCGAGGACCCGACTGAGAACCACGAGGTCAAGCCGGGGTTTCGACTAGACTTAAACCAGATCTGAATGTAAACCTGTACCTGTCTCCTCCCTTCAGCTGTCTTTCATGTGGTGCCATTTGTAGAGGTGTGTGTGTGTGTGTGTGTGTGTGTGTGTGTGTGTGTGTGTGTGTGTGTGTGTGTGTCTGTCTGTCTGTCTGTCTGTCTGTGTGTCTGTGTGTGTGTCTGTCTGTCTGTGTCTCTGTCTGTGTATGTGTGTGTGTGTGTGTCTGTCTGTCTGTCTGTGTATGTGTGTGTGTGTGTGTGTGTCTGTCTGTCTGTCTGTGTGTGTGTGTGTGTGTCTGTCTGTCTGTCTGTCTGTCTGTCTCTCTGTGTCTCTGTCTGTCTGTCTGTCTGTCTGTCTGTCTGTCTGTCTGTCTGTCTGTCTGTCTGTCTGTCTGTCTGTGTATGTGTGTGTGTGTGTGTATGTGTGTGTGTGTGTGTGTGTGTGTGTGTGTGTGTGTGTGTCTGTCTGTCTGTGTATGTGTGTGTATGTGTGTGTGTGTCTGTGTGTGTGTGTGTGTGTGTCTGTCTGTCTGTCTGTCTGTCTGTCTGTCTGTCTGTCTGTCTGTCTGTCTCTTTGTGTGTCTGTCTGTGTGTGTTTGTGTATGTCTGTCTGTCTGTCTGTCTCCGTGTGTGTCTGTCTGTGTCTGCTGTTTTCTAGACAAAACCCTGCTGCTTCACACTCACACATTTTTGGGGGAAGGGGTTGGTTTATTTTTTGGGAGGAGGGGGTTGATTTATTTTTAGGGAGGAGGGGGTTGATTTATTTTTAGGGAGGAGGGGGTTGATTTATTTTTAGGGAGGAGGGGTTGATTCATTTGATTTATTCCATTTCGGGTTTTCCCTGGATACGATAGAAGATGGTGGAGACAGACGGGAAATAAGGTGGAGGAAAAGAGGAAAGGTTCTCGTTTAGGTTTGCTGTCACTGCCATCAGGCCTGTTGTCGTCTTTAAATGCATCTCACGAGTGTGTTTTCGGCATGGGAAGTTGAGAACGTGACACGTGGTGTTCGAGTGGTAGAGGCGACAACACTGCTAAACAACAGGGCGGATGTTAAAAAAGTAAAGACTGACGACGTAGCTCCGAACAGCGGGATCTGAACAGGTTAATGCCGAGTTATATTGACAGGAAAACACAAGACCGTTGGGAATATCAACGTTTTCCTCAGACATATTAGACTAATTGAATTACTACAAAAGACCCTTTATCACTAAAACGATATATTTACCATCCACCGCAAGACCGACATCCATGGGCTTCATCAGTAAAAAGAAAACAAAAACATCAGAATCCTGTCACAACTCATGACCTCAACAGAAAATGTCCACTTCCCAAGTCGTGAATACCAAAATCAGTTTGATTCCATGGAGTCTTCCTGTGAACACAGTAAACACAACTCCATCTGGAGGCACAATGATCCTGCATTCAGGTCATGTCGGGTTGTCAGGAATACGTCATAACCCAGCCATCCCAGTAGTCCCCATTCACGTGCTTACATCACATCCGGGGGAAAAAAAACCCTTTCCACGTGCTATCCCTGTTGCAGGTACACAGAGATAGGTTTGAAAATCGGTGAATTTTCCCTTTGAGGAACGTCCAGCTTTTAGATTTCTACATTTTTTGGCTTTCCACGTTCCGCCTTATTGGAAAGAGCGGTTACGTCACAACTTGGCCAGTTCGTGCCGCATCTAGAATTCCGATTTCTCTAACCTGATCGCCCGACATAAGAAGGTATTCATATGGCACTTCCTGGTCGGAGACTGTTCAGACCTTAAATCCGACACCAGTTGAATGCAGCGTGAGCCCACGTGATACTAGAGTTGAGTTACCTGGATGCTCCCACATATTCATTCATTCATTTACTCACTGTAGCTGTTTCAGTACAACCCCACACACTCATCAGATGCCCCTGAGCAGATTTACTGTTGTATTGAGGCTTTATAAGTGCTATGCCCGAGGGCACCTCGGCAGCAACTGTGGTTGAAATGGATAACGTTGCAGTTCAGTTTCCTCACACATGTCGGAATACATATTTATACCGAGTGTTCAAGAGACACAGTCCTCCAGAGAAGGGATTTATTTTGATGGTAGAGGTCTCTCATTTTTAACAGTAATGCAGAACCAAGATCCTGTGACAGGGTGGAGAGTGATAGAGGTCTGAGAGGCCTGGGACCTCTGGGGTGGTTTGGAGAGAAAGTGAAGCAGTTGGCAAGAGATCCAAGTGATTGTGGTAAATGAAACAAGAAACTGAGCAGTTGGGAAAGCTTTGCTGTCCTTCAAGAAAGGAAAAAAAAAACGGACAAATTGGCCACCAGAGGAAACATGAGCAGCTGTTGCTTTGGACCATTTCAAACAAGGCCCAGTGCAGCAAACCTTCCCTCAGGATTGGAAAACCAGAACAATAAATGTGTTTCAGGCTTGCTTTGTGATTGATATTAAAAGCTTTATTAAAGGGGTAGCTCCCTATTTTCTGGAGTCTAGGGGCCATATTACATTCCCTAGACCAATTTTCTGTGCATAGGATCTGAATGTAGTAATGAACATGCACTCAGTGTGGGCAGTCAGCACTAATATGAAGGCTAACGGGGCAGCGTTACGATGTAGACTTAGACTGCTGTTATTGTCATTGCCCTATATCCATGTCTCATACATACAAGGTAACGAAATTGCATTTCACATGGACCACAGTGCCACATTAAAAAAATAACACGCAATAAATATTTAAAACAAACAGTGCATTAAAAACAATAATTACGTCACAAACCTAGACATCACAAGCACACCTGACACGGACAGTGAGTGAGAAGGTCACAAAATCCTTTTATGGAAGGTCTTAAGTGTTCGGGCTGTTGAGGAACCTCACAGTCTGAAGAATGAAACTGTTGCATAGTCTGGTTGAGGCAGCACGGATGCTGCAGTACCTCCTGCCAGAGGGTAGGAGGGTGAAGTGGATGTGGGAAGGGTGGGTGCACCATGCATCATAGATGGCCTGGATGGATGGGAGAGCAGTTACTATGATCTTTCCAGCCGACTTCACTATCCGCTTTAGGGATTTGCGGTCAGAGGCCTTGCAGTTCCCATGCCAAACAGTGATACAGCTGGTCAGAATGCTCTCTATGGTGCCTCTGTAGAAGATGGTGAGGATGGGTGCAGGGAGACTCACCTTCTTTAGATGCTGCAGGAAGTGAAGGTACTGCTGGGCCTTCTTGGAGAGCGCAGTAACATGTGAGGACCAGGAGAGGTCCTCTGTGATGTGAACTCCCAGGAATTTAACATTGCTGACTCTCTCCACGTCCATACCATTGCTGGTCAGAGAGGTATGGTGGGTGCTGGCCTTCCTAAAGTCGATAATAACCTCCTTAGTTTTTTCTTTATTTAGGGAGAGGTTGTTGTTTTTGCACCTCACCGCCAGTTGATCCACCTCCGCTCTCTGTATGGTGATTCATCATCGTTGCTGATGAGACCTACAACTTTTGTGTCATCAGCAAACTTTATAATGAGGTTGGAGGTGGATGATGCTGTGCAGTCATGAGTCAGCAGGGTGAAAAGGAGCAGACTGAGCACACAGCTCTCTGGAGCACTGGTGCTCAGCGTGATGGTCCTAGAGATGATCTTGCCAATTTGCACTGGCTGTGGCCTCCCCGTGAAGAAGTCCAGCACCCAAGTACAGAGGGAGGTGTTAAGGCCCAGGCTGGCTCAGCTTTCTGGTCCGGTGTTTTGGTATGATTGTTTTAAAAGCTGAGCTGAAGTCTATGACCAACATCCTCGCATAGCTGTTCTTGCTCTCCAGGTGGGACAGGGCTGAATGAAGAGCAGAGGTTATGGCAACTTCTATGGAGCGGTTAGCATGGTATGCAAACTGGAGAGGGTCCAGAGTGGAGGGGAGGCTTGACTTGATTGTTCTTAATGACCAGCCTCTCGAAGCACTTCATGATGATGGGAGTCAGTGCAATGGGGCGGTAGTCATTGTGGCAGGACACAGGGGAATTCTTTGGCACTGGTATGACGGTGGTAGACTTGAAACACATGGGGATGACTGCCCGGGACAGCGAGATGTTGAAGATTCCCTGATAGCTTGGCCTGGGATTCTGTCTGGACCCGCAGCTTTGTGTGGGTTGACTCTGGAGAGGGTCTTTCTCATGACCTCGTAATGACCTCGCCCCCCCCAAAAAAAGCCCTCTCATGACTCCAAAGCAAAATAAATTGCTATTATTTGCATTTTTGGGTTGTAGAATTTAATATTATCAAGTTATTCATGCTTATTCAGCTTTTTTACCATTTTTATGCCTCATGCAGAGGTTTGTGCAAAGTGCAGGCAAAAATGACCAGGAAATGAATACCTCTGCTCCACTTCTCATATTTATCATTTTAATCCCAAATAAAGGATAGAAAGTTATTCTGATCAACTCTACAAGCCAAGAATACATATATTGGCAATGCACATTGTTTTGGAGTCACTAGATGTGCATTTTGTTGCCTTTTTAGAGGACAGGATCACTGCCCCGTTAGCTTCCATGTTAGCACCGGCTGCTTGGGCTGAGTGCATGTTCAAAACTATGTTCAGATTATATGAACAGAAAAATGGTTTGGGGCAATGTAGTATGTCCCCTAGACCCCAGAAAATAGCCAAAACACCCCAAAATTTAAGTATCTCTTTAATAACATTGCGGTTGTACCAAGACTGTGTAGAAAGGAGATGCTGAGAGAGAATGCATAAACTCTGCAAATATTTTCTTAAAAATAAAGTTTAGCAAAAAAGGCATCTCACATGGCAGTTACATAAGTTGAGCCCTGCCGCCTCTTTGCTCTTATCACTGCGCTTTACAAGTTTGGACTTTTTTTCATTTTGAAAAAGTGATGAAATAGAAAATGGCGAGGGAGACAGCCAACACTGATTTCAAAATAGCATTGAAGTGGATGAAGGAAATAGATAAAAATAAACCAGATAAGAATGGAGATGTCGTCTGTTTGACAGCAGGGAGCTTCAAAGATGAAAAAATAAAATAAAAATCAAAGGCGGTGTAAGGACGCAAGATAAGACGTTAAATGACTCAAGCAACAGAAACCTCAGAAAATTAGAAAATGAACTTGAGCATTCAGATGTTTGGGAAGGCATAAAAATGGTTGAAGGATTTAATAAAAGACACAACAAGGTGGTGGGAATGTCTAAATTTGTGAAATTGTTTTTAATGGACGAGAGGAGCTGTGATTTGAAAGCAGCAACGGAGTATTTAGAAATGGAGTCAGATTAGGGGGAGGCTTAGGTAGGAAGAGCAGGAGCATTTGTAAAGAAATGAAATAAAACATGCTAAAAAAAAACCCTCAAAATTCATCTCCATCCTTCCATAGCATGTGAGGTGTGCAAGTTGAATCAAACATCTCATCTCATCTCATCTCATCCTCAGCCGCTTCTCCGGGGTCGGGTCGCGGTGGCAGCAAGCTAAGTAGGGCACTCCAGACGTCCCTCTCCCCAGCAAGCCCTCCAGCTCCGTCTGGGAGATCCCAAGGCGTTCCCAGGCCAGATTGGACATGTAGTCCCTCTAACGAGTTCTGTGTCTACCCCGGGGTCTCCTCCCAGTTGAATGTGCCCGGAAAACCTCCAAAGGAAGTCACCCGGGAGGCATCCTAATGATGCAAAAGAGCAGCAGCGCTACTCTGAGCTCCCTCCGGATGTCCGATCTCCTCACCCTATCCCTAAAGCTGAGCCCGGACACCCTACGGAGGAAACTCATTTCAGCTGCTTGTATCCGAGATTTCACCCTTTCGGTCACTACCCAAAGCTCATGACCATAGGTGAGGGTTGGAACGAAGATTGACTGGTAAATTGAGAGCTTTACCTTCCGGCTCAGCTCCCTCTTCACCACAACGGTCTGGTACAATGTCCACATTACTGCTGATGCTGCACCAATCCACCTGTCAATCTCCCGCTCCATCCTACCCTTACTCATGAACAAGACCCCGAGATACTTGAACTCCTTCACTTGAGGCAACAGCTCATCCCCAACCCGGAGGGAGCAATCCACCATTTTCTGGTAGAGAACCATGGCC